>NW_010164302.1:356-1765 GCF_000695765.1 Mesitornis unicolor | reverse complement strand
CAGGAATGGTTCAGAAGGCTGAGGACAGGAAAGAAGGCTGTCGCCAGGCGCGCAGGCTCCTTATTTACAACAGCACCATCTCCGGACCCTAAAGACAGGGCAAAAACAAGGAGGTTGAGAGTGAAGGCTCAGTAACCCACACAACTTACGCAGCGGGCACTGTGACCAATCGCAGGCAGCAGTAGAAAGGTTTCTGATATATTGCTGCAATAAATAATAGCTAAACACCCTGCACCAAAGAACAGGCAAGCATGGGATGGGCCATTAAACTTTAGGCAAACCACTTCCATCTGCAGTGAGAGCTTTTTACAACTGATAAATCAATCTCTCCACTTCTCACAAGCTAGATAAGCATGGAAAACAAGGAAAGCTTAAGTTTTTATCTTACCTGACTCCTGCATTACGGTGATCGCCTGTGCGTTACATTGCAGCTGCAACACATGTCTCAGCATTGCTTCTGCCATAATCTTCAGCTCTGGAGATAATTCACCCCATGTTTTTTCATATGTCCTTGGTTTGGACCACTTCCTAAAAGATTCCCGATTCAAAACGGCAGCCTCTAGACCAGCTTCTTGCAGTTCTCTGCATATAGCTACTACACTCAGCATGCAAAGAAACTTATGTTCAGGGCTGTGCTTCTCAGCATGCGGCAAAAGGTTGAAGACAGCTTGGTAAGAACTCTGGTATTGACCCTTGTTGTTACAACCAGGGATACCTCTTGTATCTGGTGCCTCACTGAGACGTTTACATTTTACCTCAGGGTTATGAAGGTCTTTGTCATCATGACAGGACAATTCTACCATCCTGCTAACCTCTGCAAATCCAGCCAGGAGAACAGTCCTCAAGGCAACGTGGCAGAAGACCCCTAATGTGAGAAGCAGCGCTCCCAAGGAGCACTCTGTCTGGTGGTACTGCTCCCATGCTGTGTTTGCACAGTTTTGGCTGCAGTACTTTGCGTAACTGCACCCACGGCAAGGCACCGAGGCTAAGAGCTGTCTCAGACAACGGTGGCAATAAAGATCTGCGTTAGTGACTTGAGTATCCCACGCTGTTTCACTGCTGTTGTGCAGAAGATGGCTTTCCCCTGGGCAGAGCACACTTACAAAGGCCTCCTCTTTCAACAGGTTCTGTCCTGGCACAATGTCCTGGGAGGCCACCAAGTGACGTCCTCTTTCTGCATCAAAATTCAAGCTCAAAGATGAAGATGCACCTGAAATACTGTCGTTCTCTTTCCAGATCTCCAGCTTTCTTTGAATAACATCACGTGCTTCTCGTGCAGGCTCTGGACAGCTCTCTTTCTCGTGAATTTTAATCTTCAGTTGACTTAACTTTTTCAGCAGTGTCTGGTGGGAAGGACCAGACATGATCCCATTCGTAGCAATCTTACTCTCCACCACACTGAGGGTATC
>NW_010164302.1:0-327 GCF_000695765.1 Mesitornis unicolor | reverse complement strand
GTTTCCCGCACTAATCTTGGGGGCAGCAGCCTGTCTGGGTAGCCATGACTTTCAGCCCTAGCAATATCCTCCAAACAAACCTAGAAACAAAGACAAGGCCTTTTAAACGTACTTGTAAACCAGCTGAGACTTGTGCTTTTACTCCATCTAAGACGTTGAATATTTTAATAAAACCATGTTAACTAAACCCACCTGCACCCTGTGTGCAAACACTGCCTGGAGATCCCTCACAGGGTACTTGGGCTCTTCCTTGCCCCTGTCCTGCACCCCGCTACACGGCGGGCCTCAGCCCCTGCTCTGGGTGTGCAGACTTGCTCAGGAGCACCC
>NW_010164301.1:0-39245 GCF_000695765.1 Mesitornis unicolor | reverse complement strand
GTGTAGCACGTGCAGGCATTCACATACACATGTGCAGACACACGCATATGCAGACACGCACATTGACATACACACAGAGTTAAAAAGCAACTGAATCAGCAAGGTGATAAAAGGAATGTGTCACATGAGGCAACAAGAAATGAAGGTGATGTTTGCATTAATATTGCACTACTGAGGCAGCTGCCTTTTGTATTACAATGGTTTTTACATTTTTAAAAGCTTTTGCTTACAATGTAGTCATGCTTATTATAGCTGACTAGTCAAAATGAGTAGTGAACTAGGCACATTAGCATTAGAGCTGTTTAAAAAATAGAAGGTAATAATTTTTTGAAGGAAAAGTTGAAGTTTTAATAATCTAGAGATATATTTTTTTTTCCCATTGGTTTTTAATATCTTTCCCCCTTCCATTTTTTCATGTATTTTCCTTTAGTGTTGTTTACACTTCCTGAAAACTGTTTTTCTCACCAATGTAATTTGTTTATTGTTTCTTGACTTCTCAGGGAGAAACCTAAAACCTATTGTGTGGCAAAGACAACTCTGGCTCAAATTCTTTTAAAAAAGAACTACACAATAGGAAATGAAGCTCCTATTTGCCTTGTTTCAGCTGTTGTGGTGGCACATAGAAGAGGAATAAGTTATTCCTAAAATCTCATGGAGTATATTCATCTGGAGAAGCTTCTAGAGGACAGGCTAGCCTTGGCAGAAATACATTTAGAGGAAGGCTTGAAACAGACAGGCTCTGGAGATGAACAGAGAATATAGACACAGTGAGGCCTGAGAATGAAGGGGAAGAGACTTTCCTGAAGATCCTGATACAGCTACATAGCACATACTGAAACCCAGGAAGTCACAGACAATTGAAGAATTGAAAATTAGGTTTCCAACCGTCTTGAGAGAAAGCACTCATACTGTGAAGAAACATGTTTACTGACACATGGTTTGTTTTTCAAGCTGCCTCACATTGAGATTACTTTTATAAAACTCTATGTGACTCTAGTATACATCCAGCAAAACCTTGAATCAGAACCAAAAATCTTTTGTGTGCTTCTTTGCTCACTTTAAGAAAGTTATGAGGATGGATCCATTCACAGACTTTGAATGAATCAGGGTCCCACAACTTTTTTAATTAGTTCAGTATCAGAACTATCACCTCTAGCCCAATTTAGATAAGAAGGACACAGGCAGATAGAAACCCCTCACTCAACCTTGATCTTCAGGAATCTTTTCTCATCTTTAATACCTTATTATTTGCCTGTTATTTGGACAAATGATATTATTCACTCATAATTTATATGAGGCAAGTTATCTGTAAGGAAGTAGAAACTTCCTACATTTCTCAATGAAATCTCTTGGTTAGTTTTACAGAATAATGACATTTGAAAAAGACACTTCACTCATGCATTCAAATATTTACAGATGTTTGTGAATAAGAGCAAATCAGTTTGTTTTCAAAGTCTCTAACCACATATGGATCCCTACGTAGCCTCCTTCCCTCTTTCAAGCACATGTGAGTGTTATAGTGTTGTATGCCTAATTATGGACACAAACAGGCACAGACTCATATGTGTTTTCTTTGGCAAACACATAGACTTTATACTGAAATACAGTAGCATATAGGATGTGGCAATGATTCTAACTGAAACCAAGCCAGAGCTCATCTTCTTTTGGTCTGCAACAACTGCGACTACATGGAAAAGCAATTTTACTTTAGACAAGGAAAACAGGATTTTTAAAAAATAGTACCAATTCTTTTTCAAATAATTTTTAAGAGACATTCTAATGCATGAATTTACATCCTGAAAGGTAAGCAACTTTAACCGGCTCCTTCAAGATGGAACTTTTTTATTGGTTTGTTTGTTTGTTTGTTTGGGTTCGGGTTTGGGTTTTTCAGGGGTTTTTATTATATTTGTTTGGTTTGAAAAGCAACATTAAATGTTTTGGCAGTTATGCATATTCCTTCATTTCAGTTTTCAACCTGAGAGACTACTGTGTTTGTAATCAACCCTTTTTATACACAACTTTACTTATGATATATTGGTATTTACAGAGAACAACTTTTTAAAATTTAAAATTCTCTGAGTCTTTCTTCTCACTGACAACTTTCAGGACTCTATGAATAGGGTTAAATACCTTTGTTTTTCTATTTATAACGAATAATTTCAGAATATTTGTTTTCTAGTACACAGCTACACTAGGAATACATAGTAGTTTATGACCATATTTCCGAATTTAAGCAATTCAAATGGTTAAACAAAATAGCTTTCAAACTGATCAAAGGTAAACAAAGATATTCAGGGCAGAATTAGCCAATTAAGACAGCTGGCATTTCTTTCAGTATATTTCTCTGAAATTGAAAGCACTGATTTGTCCAAATCAAAACTTACTGTGGAAACATAAAACTTCAACAGAACTTCAGGCTGGCCCTGCATGGGATCTGCAACTGAGCGGCAACTACTTGCACAGATGATACATTTTTTCACTCTTCTGGAGTTAATAAAATCAATACCTAATCCCTGATCAATCAGATGCCAACATAGACTGGAATATGGCTCCCTTTCTTCTGAGGCAGATATGCTGCCTGTTATAACACAGGGCCTCTTTGCCACAATAAGTAAAAAAGTATTTTGAAGTCTCAAAGGTTGAAAGACACAGCTGGGATGTAATGTATCTTCCAAATAGTGAGGTGAATGCTTTACTGCCAGTCTACCGGCAGTAAGAGGTATGCATCTAGTGTGTGTGTTAGTCCCCTAGACTCCTGCCAGCATCAAGTGGGAAAGTGCCTGTAGCACAACTGGACACCTCTCAGGGTTCAACAATCCTACCTAACAGATGTGACTAGAAGTGCTAGTCTACTAGAGAAGAGGTGCCCCATTAGCTCATGACAACTGGGATTTATCCCATCCTCTGTTTTCTCTTTTCTAAAGAAAGTCACCCCAGATCTCTGGTTGGAGGTTCAGAAGGTTATGGGTTTTTCTTCCTTGTCTTCTTATCATGTATCACCTCATTTTCCAGCAGCAGTGAAGACAGAAAGGCTTAGCACACCAGAAAGTGCAACTCAGTGCCTCTTGCTCCTTCAGCACCCATCATGTTGCCCTATGAGATATAAATATGTGACCTTATTTTGAAAGGAAAATCCTTCCTAGCTGCTTTGCAGCTCCATCACTTATGCATTATAGACTTTCTACTCAATTGCAGCATAATCTCATAGGAATTTATTATGCATCCTGTATATAAAACAGTATGTACCCTCTACAGAGAACATCAAAAGGTAGTTAATAGAGATGTTAAATTATTATTGGTTGAAAGGAGCTGATGCCCTAGAGTAATCAGATTCTCTCTTTCTCCCTCTCGCTTCATATACTATATATAATATATACAATTAATAGTGCTCATATATCAGTCTCTGAATAGATCTCTATAAAGTCTGCTTGAATGTTAGAGGAACTGATGTATAAAACATGTGGAACCAAGCAAAGATGTCACATTAGGGCACATTACAAATACTAGCAAAAGAGTTGATGGATAAGGCAAAGGAGACACTGTGAGTCCCAACATAAAAAAAAGCTTTGTTATTTCCTGCTCTCACTATTTATTTGTGGGGGAAGACAGTGAAGGTGCTACTGACTAGATTGAATTGCTGCACTGTTTTTTATTAATGGTCAGGAGAAAATGTCAGGTGCTTACACTGAACTAATTACTTACTGCTAAGTATCAGGAAAAGATATAATATGGAACTTACTACCCAATGATTAGATTAATTGAGATGAGATTGAATTAGAATTGTGGTTTTCTTGGATAAGGCTCTGAACTAGGAACCAGGAAATCTATTCTCTGCTATGGGTTTATTATGAGCTGTTGCTTAAGTCCATTCATCCCAATTTATGATATCTTCCTCAGAGTCTAGTCTCTTCTTTTAGAAGGTTGACTCTTCCCATATATTTATTCAAAACACATTAACATCTCAAACAAAGCTAGTACCCTAAAACAGTATTTGTATTAGTAGCAAATATCACTAGTAAGAGTAATTAAACTCAGAGCAACTGGTGAAATCTAAATATTATATACAGTTTTTTAAGTATTTCTCTAAGAGGTAATTTAAAATTTGAGAATGAGATTAGCTTAATCCAAAATGTAAAATGTGAGATAGTGAAAAATGGAAGATGATATATGAAATACATATATATATATATTTGCCAAATATGGAGAAAATACTGCAACCCAGTGAAACTTGGGTATCTGACTTCCCTGATAAATCAGTGGTCGATAGGAAGATGTACAATTGCTGGGGTGTTCCACTCTTCTCTTTTAAATTAGCTGGGACTACCTTCTACCTGAAGGCTTATTCCCATGTAAATCACATTGCTATAATGAAGAAAAATATTGACAGGAAGAAAGACAATCTTGCAAAAGATTTCCTACTTGCTTCACACAGGAGTTCCAGGAGGAAAATCTCAAACGTGTCCAGAGTTCAAGAGCAAGTTTGGACTCAGGTGACATACCTGTGTTAACAAGGCCTGTCACAGGTTACCACGATAAATGACCAGACACTATGCCCTACATTAAGACTTGAAGTGGAAAAGGTATGTTAGAAGGCTACCATCTCCGCTAACAAACGAATTGACTCTCAGTGAGTCTCCTAAGCAGAAGACATTCAATATTAGAAGGTGACCTGGCAGTGGCTCACAACACACACAATGCCTCCTCTTACTAAGACAGTGCAGCAATGCAATTTCACTTTTGATTCGGACTGAAGGTCACAGTTCAAACCCCATTAATAATCCATGTTGAAGACTCATAGGAATTGGATTGATCTCATCTACCTGGAGACTCATACAATTCAAATATCTACAATTGCCTGAGTAGAAAGAAGTAGACATTTTAGACAATGCCTTATTTGTTCAGTTGTATTTTTTTTAATGTGGGCTAGAATTAAATTAAATACATGTAGTAAAAGCTTATCTCCAGCTTCTAAGATGGACAATAGTCTTAGAAAATAAATGCAGCTGGAGATATCTATCTTGCAGACTTCTGAAGGAATCCTATCTTCTGTATCAAATGAGATCTTGTTCAAATGGCTTTGTCCCAAAGTGACTGAAGTATGTTTAATTGGTGTTAGTTACACTGACCTTCATTTTTTGTCATATTAATTTAAGAAGCAAAGCGACAAGAAGTCTTGAAGATCTGAGAACTGCTTAGACATCTGAATCATATTTGAGTTCTGTTTTGTCATGGTTTTCCTCTTGTATATGTAACATATGTTTGGTGTCTTTAAACACAATTACTTTTGTATAATAAAAGTGTTGATTTGATGATGCAACATTTTCCGCAAGTGTGTTTAAGACAGTTTATGTTTTCATAAGTTGCAATGAAACTCAATTATGTATGTGTAATAAGGCTCTTGATTGGTACACTTCTACTTTTCTGTATAATGAAGCCAGCAATTAGAATTTGGTTTCTCTATAGCATAGGAAAACATACTTGTTTTGTAGACAAAAGATCTTAATGAGCATCTTCTTAAAAAAAAAAAAAAAGTGTTGCAAAAAAAAGGTCAATAATTCAAACATGTAATCAGATTTCTTAACAAAAAGGGTTTGTTTCCTGACAATACAATAACATAACTGCAAGGAACAAAAAGTCCAGATAACATAAATGTACTTCTTACTATGGACAGAGAAATTAATAAGAAAACATTTCACCATTAAGGTTATGGTCTTTACATTGTTAAATTACATCTGTAAAATCTGTCTTCCTGACTGCAGGTAACTGCACACAGCTTGTATAATAATCAGCCCTAATCACACTTATTAGTGGATGCACCTACATCAGTGTTTTACTTTGGACCAGAAGTGTGCTTCTAAAGCAAATTTCCCAATTGTCTTCATTTACCATGTCTTGGTTTGCATTACATGGCAGTCCTGGAGCGTGCAAACTCTATTCTTTTTAGATTAAATTAAACTAGAAGATATGTTCCAGGAGTTCTTCAGATGCATTACATCTGCTAAAGGGACTACAGTCTGTTGGTTCAGACTACAGCTACTCCCAAGCAAATACTCTGGAAATGTTTATAGTGTGACCATCAAGTGCTTAGCACCAGCTGTTTTGCTTTTACAGTTACGTTTCTATCAGACAGCCCTACTAGTCAGTATAGATAAGGATAAAGTCTCATCAGGGGACAGATTTACCAGTAACTCTCCCCAGCAGGGGTTTATTTTTAATTCTTAGGCTTCTAGGTATAGGGCTAGGGCGTCAAACTGGGTCCAAACCAACCTGTTGAAATCATTAGTTTTTCTCAAACCGTAAGCCATACCTGAGCCCATTTATTATTGCAATGCTAAACACGAACAACCAAAAGAGAGAAACTTTCAATCATTTCTCATTACCGGCACAGCCCAGCCTGGGCTGTAAAAAGACACTTGTCACCTTGAAGTGCAGTGCCTGAGACAGAAGAGGCAGGACTCATCGAGTGTAATTATAGTTATCTGAAACTGGTAAACAAACAGTGATCCAACTGCCCTAGAGTCTTTTAGAATCAAGTAATGAAATAGGCAATTTTAGGATATGGTTTATCTGAGAAATTGTAGACAGTTGTTTCAGGATGAGATGGACTGTGATCAAAGAGTTTCTCTGTCTGTCCATTGACTACAAGTGGGCATAGATGACTAGCTCAGGTGGAAATCTCTACATTTAGCCTATTGAATGATGCCAAAATCGTCTGGTCCTTAGCAAACTAGAAAGATCAACAAGTATTTCTATCTTCTGGTGAAAGACAAGGAACCCTAAACTGAGAAATCTGAAAGGTAAGTATGTACTTGAAAGAGTAAATAAAGAAACAGTGGCAAATCTTCCCTTAATTTTAAAGGAACTGAAGTTTACTTTTAAAATTAACACAGACAGTACAGGTAAAACACAGGCAATGTGCATAATTGCAATATCACAGCCACACACATCAGCCAATGTGAATTCAGATGAACCTACAGCAGGATCTCAAGTGCTATATACAGTCTTCTGTGTCAATTCATAGCAGTTACGAATGACTAGGCATTTTACAGGTGGACTATTTATGTAAAAAGTCTGTTTTATAATGTTTTTATTTCTTCAAATAAAAAAAAAAATCTATGCTGCTGATACTGTAAGGGGTTTTGTTTGATTGTTTAGGTATCTGTATATCAAAGCCACACACAGCAGCCAGTATGAATGAAATTACACTATTGTAAATACAACAGCTTAATTTCTCTTTGAAATACAACTTTTATAAGAGCTTAACAAAATTAACAATAAAAATATACCTCAGATTAGGGTTGTCTTTTAGGCTTTTTTTAGCCTGTGAAATGCAAATTACTTCCAAAACCTGAATTAACTGGTTTTAAATAATTTCACCTATTTTTAAGTAGTTTTATAATGGTGCTTGCATTTAATTATGGTCCACAAGGAAGAAGCTTTTTTAATTATATTATTTTTGCAAAAAACATTGCTGAACCCAGTCTTTTCCTGCAAAGGCCAAGTGCTTTGATCTTTTTTTTTTTTTTTTGTATTATACTACAGTGCCTGACATAGTGATCCAGAGTGTGAGTGTGACATCACACTCTGGTTCCTTTGCGCTTGATAAAAGACCCAAAATAGTACAAAGAAAACCCTGAAGCTTGTAAACTGTGATGAAGTTATTCTTCCTTTTCAGATATCATGAACATGCATGTGAGATTACACTGAGTACCACACTGTGAGTATTGGTAGAGCGGCACATTGCAATGGAGGTAGAAGTGAGGTTGGAGGAGTGGGAATTGACTTTTTTTCACCCCAAGTTACCAGGATTTTTAGCAGTACTGGGATTTGTAGCAATAAGACGCAGACCTCAGGCATTACCACAAAGATGCTACTACAGCATGGGCTCAAGATGGGTATCAGTGAGCTACCTCAGGTAAGCACAGCAGTGAACTGTACAGATCTCATGCACCAAAAACGTACTCTGGGTGCCGGGTAGGTGTCTGGATTATTAGTACTTGAATTGACCATACAAACCTGATCATGTCTGCATGTGTGCAACAACTGACCCACCATATGGCAGTGTCATCACAGCCTTAAACAGGTGTTTGGGCATGAGTAAATTCAATTTGGGTCCAATCCAAAAGATATTTTGAAAGCATAAGCTTGTGTTAAACTGCTTAGTCCCTTTACACTCATCCACACACATGAAGGATGCTTTTTCCTTTGCTGTGTTTTTTACATGATTGTTCTGGACTTTATGCTCTGATTTTAAATACAGTGTCTGCCTGCTTTTTCCCAGATAAATTCAGGAAACATGGAACATTTATTTTAGCTGTTGTTTTGTTTCTCTTGTTTCATCTTCCTTTTCTTTTTTTTTTTCCCCTGCCATCTGGGTTTCCACAATTAGAGGTAGGATTCATCTCAACTAACCTTTGCTGTCTGAAAGGTGAATGGCATAAAATAATCACCAAGGGTCTCTCTGCAGTCAGAAGAGAAAAACAAACTCCAAATAGTGATCTGTCCCAACTTAAGCCAGATATCTAACACATAGGCAGGACAAATCAGTCTCTGAGGGTGCTCATTTCTCTCCACTGAATATAAAGAACTATCTAGCTTAGACCAAGTACCTAATTTTTAGGAAACTAAAGGTAGGTGAGATAAATCCTGTCCTTTGCATTTTACAATAATATTGAATGTAATCCTTTATACACCAGAGTAAAGTAGTTATGTGAAAAGTACTACTTACACATGGACTAAGAAGTAAATATAACATTCAGTGATAGAGAAAATGGAATAGTAAATGCAGAGATTTAGAATTAAATTGCAAGATTAATTATCAATGACTGTAAGACTGCCTGTTTGGCTCAGCAATACAGTTATACAGCTACAGATTAATACAGTTAAATACTTTACACCTGGAAACATACACGCTTTTTGTCAGCTTACAGAAAAATTTCATTTTCCATTTCTATGCACTTGTCCAATTAGATATATAATGATAGTAACATAGAGTATAAATTTTGCATGCAGACTCTCATTAAAGAAACATCTTAACAATATATTTTAAAGAAATTGCATACATACCTTGTAAAAGTAGTATTTTCTAAAGACAGTTTGAGGTTAGGTCACATGAAAAAATAAAGTAATTACACTTTTTCATACTGGAAGGGACATGGTCAAACAAGAATTAATATGCATAATTATTCTTCTCTAAAATTGCTCTGTATTTCTGAGAAACAGCTTCTGAGATACTGTAATAGTAAACTACCGTTCAGAGCAGTATCTGTTTTAAAAAAGGCCTTCTAAATGTACAATACATGAATGTTGAGGACATCATTAAAATTGCACACATACTATGCTAAGAGAATATCACCAAGTTGCAAACTTGAGCAATAAAAAGTTAGTACTCCAAAAAGTATCTGAACAACAAGGATTCAGCCCCCTTTGAGGACTCAGAAAGCTAATCTTTAATTAGGTGGCCAGCTAAAATTATTTTTTACAAAATCTATCAACACTTTCACATAACTAAGTAGCAGAAAGTTATATTCAGAAGAACACTGAAACCAAAAGCCTGCCTTTAGGAATATGTTTAAATACTAGTAAATTAATGCAGAAAAGACATGTGGAAAAAAGTTTAACATACAGTAAAACATTTTCTAATAAGAGATACACGTTCTGAAGCAATGGCAGAGCTTGTGCCTGTTACATCAGTATACAAACTGATCAGTCAGATGATAAGTAACACATCTGGTCAAAATGTTCATCAAAGTCTTCCTTTAATATAAAATTTTTTCCCTTACAGTAAGAAGGATTTCGAGTGCATATAGAGGAGGGTTAGGAGGGAGAGGAGGCTTCAGGGAAACATAGCTCATTTGTACTCATCGCAAAGATTTTTCATTGAAAACTTAACTCTGATCATTTCCTTAAATAGTGACTGTCACTGAGGTTTTCTGCTTGGGTTTAAAGAAGTAATTATTTTTTAAAAGTACAATTCTACTACACCATTTTATATATTCACATGATCTAAATGTGTTTCTTTCTGCCCATTGACTATAAGGCAGCCCTGAACTGACCACCTCATGCATAAATTTTTACATTTTGTGAAATGAATTGCACCCTCTCTCCTGGTATTAATGGTATTGTGGTGTTCCTATTCCATTCATTTATGGTTGAAAATGACCCAATCACTGTAGTGAGCTGGGAGTTATAAAACTCTGCAGATGTTTTCAATGCTGAGAGCCAGTCTGAGGAGGATTTACAAACTCTGCCAAATACATGGACTTGTGTGATTGTCCGTTCACAGTGAACAACCTCAGATAAGACACCAGCTACCTTGAACAGCAATCTGCAGCAGCTTCCTTTCTGTAAGGTGTAAAACAAAATGAACAGCTGGGGTAAGTCTCTGTGTAATGAAACATTTTACATATTTGAATTATCTGACTCCAAATATATTTATAAATTGCCCTCTTATTGCACCCAGAAAAAGGGCAAATGCTCCCCAGTCCTCTATATCCCTAGTGTGACACTTCAGAAATTAAATAATTATACCCTCCAGTAAGTAAATGAATAAACAGACTTCCAATTCTTATAATAACAAGTGGTTGCACCATTATGTATAGGCCAAATGCTCCTTAAGGAATAATTTCAGGTAAAACTATGCCATATCATGTCTTTTTCCTTTTCATCCATTATGCAACATTATGGAGAAGCTGTTCTGTTCCCTGCTGCCTTGATTTCCAAGACATGACAAAGTGGTGAAATGTGTGTATCTAGATTTTGTGGGATTTTTAAGCCAGTTTAAGGTGGTTCATGTACTTGTACCTGAACCAGCTTCAGAACATGATAGGTACTGAGATTTTATCTCTGCAGAACATGCAGACATGTGCTTCAGAGCCATTGGCTTCAATAATAGCTGGGAACAAGTGGGCTGGAACAAGTTTTTATTGGTGTTGCTGGCTCTGAAGCACATGCCTACATGCTTGATGAATCAATAACTCCTGGGTACCCTACCCTGCCCCAGAGGTGTTGGACATTTCACCTCCTATAGACCTTAGTGGAAGCAGAATGGTAATTTACCAGGGGAAACACACAGAAGATGAACAGACATTTTATCTCTGAAAGCTCTTTTAAACTTCTGTGAGTTGTATCTCTGCCAGCTCACAAAATTATGGTTCCTTGAGACATCTACCAGTTTGTGGCAACTGAATTTAGACTGTGCATGCATTTCCCTTATGGCCCCATTTCATGTAAAATATGATATGCAATGAAACCAACGAGAATACAAAGCCTCAGCAGAGCCTCTGCAGGCTCATGTGTGTACAGACATTTGGTTTTCATGCAGATATGCATGTGTACATTTGTGTGTGCACATTTTTATGCATGTCTGTGCTTAAGCATCCTCTGCCATCTGCCTTCTCAGGTTGTTTTAATTAGTAACTGATTTTCAAGAGCACTGAATTTATTGAAAAGAATTGTTAAAGAAGAAAGGTGGAAAAATAGTGCTGAAAACACTAACAGCAGAAATTACCTCGTCTCGCTTAAGGATATAATGGCTAGAGGAAGCATTATTTTATAATTATTTCAGACTAATGTTAATGTTTAAAAGCTAGTATTTTAATGGAAATGTTTGATCCTGATGAAGCACAGAAATTGGCTGCGGCTTTTAAGTTGCCTTACTCATACACCTCACATACAGACAGTAGACAGGCAGCATAATCTTCTCTGGGGCTTCAGGTACAAAACAAATCATTATAGTTTTCCCATGTATGCCAAGGTTAAACAAACACCTGTAATGCTTAGTACCTTCTGCTCTTCCATACACTGTATTAGTGGGGGCTTTCCTTAAGGATTTGTCTAAGCATATGTCTACCCAGCAAAATGGAGACATGATTTCAGAACAGATTGCCTTAACCTACTTGATACAGGTAAAGATAATAGTAATGACATGTTGACACAGACTAGAAAAACTCACACGCACCCACCAAAGGCCCTGGGTAAATATTCAGGCTGCCAGTCCTCACTAGCAGACAGGATGCCAATCAGCGACAACTGACACTTAACAACTGACACAGGTTAGTGAAACGCAACCTAATGAGGCCAGCGTTACAGGACCATGAAAGTTTGTAAACAAATAAGGACAATACGATCCAGCAGCTTCAATACTGACTTCCACTTGTTCCTCAAGTTGGCCATGTAATCTCTTTGTGTCTTTTCATTCTTTCATCTGATCTGTCTTGCAGTGTGCAAACTTTCCAGGGCAGTGGCTGCCTCTTACGGTGCAGGGTCATGTTTACTTTGCAGCCATCAGTAACAGGTCAGGTTCTTAGAAATTAGCAGTAAAGGTTGGTATATTTATTGACAATACTGCTTGTAAACCTTTCCTGCTATACAAAGTCTGATATTAATTTATCTATTTTTATGGTTTTCTCTTTATTGCAGTATCCAAGGACATTTTAATCACCATTTAGACGTGCTGTCCTACAACAGGTTTTCTGATTAAAGAAGCTAAAAAATTATCAGTAAAGCTTCCCTGGACTGTCCTTTCTCCCACTCATATCAATAACAGCCTTTCTTTTCACTTCCAGGGATCACCACCTCAGAGTCACTGTCTTTTTCTTTGTATTCAGTTCTTTCCCCTCACACCTTTTAGCCCACTATAGCCATATGAAACACCTACATCAAACTGCCCTGCAGACCTCTCTGTCTCAAGGCTGGTAGAAAACATTTAAGCACAGAGGTTGTTCTGTTGCATAGCACTGGTGGGAGACTTTTACACTGAATTTTGTACATCCAGCACATCCCCAACTTTTTTCTTTTATCCTTTTTTTTTTTTTAAACAGAAAATTATTTGGGGAAAGGCACAAAAGAGCACTACTTCACAAATAAGAACTCAAGTTCAATGCCTTCCTTACTTTTGCATCACCTATGCCAGCACGCTTCTGATGCTGGCAGGCAGCTGTAGTAGTGATCATTAGTGTACAAAGGAACTAGAGTTATATAAAGAAAGAGTCACAACACAATTGTTGTACCAAGTATTTACTTTAGAGGAACAGATACAGCTCCAGAGACTTCATTAAAGCAATAATAATTTGCATCACCTAAAGGTCTGGTCCCCCAGGAGACTGACCTATTTATTATCCAATAGTGACTTTCAGTCTCCCTCTCACTGTTCTAGCTTGCAAAGATCAGCCTGCACATTTTATCTTCTTTTTATTTACCTTGGTTCTGGTAGTGTTGTCTAATTTAATGATCGAGTTGTTAAATTTTCCTGATTGGGCTGTATCTTCCCCTGATTTAGTGACGCCCTTCTTGAGTGCAGTTGTTACACACTTTGCTGATTGAGATGCATAATTTAATTTAATAAATGGAGACAGTTTACTATCATTTTTGCATATTTTATTATTAGGGAAGATTCATATTTTTCAGTGCCGGTTTATTCATTCTCCTTATTTATTTATTTTTGGCAAAGCCAGCTGCACAGACAACGCTTGTTCAGCTGCAAAACTCCGCTGACCAAGCTGTACAATTCAGGCATTGAACTTTCGAATCTTTTCCTTATTAAGGTGCATATTCTAGCAGTAGAAATTCCAGATGCTTTTTGCTTCAGCAGGCTGGGCTTATGTGCTAAGCTGTCGACAAATCTGTTGGGGATATCATTTGTTTTAAGACCACTAAAGTGCATTTTCTATAGTTTCAGCTATGGTTTCAGATTCTTTGATAAAGCAAATAAAGATGCAATCAGTTTCTTTGTAAATCTCTCTATTTTGCATATAGTAAGTGGCACAAGCTTTCCATAACCAGCAGCTTCAGTCTTTGGAGAAGCGTTTATCCCACTATTTGAAAGAAAACCTAAGCATTTTGCTATCTTAGATTCTGAAGACACAGCAGGTTGGAAATACTGTAATTCCTGTTCAGTTTATTTTGCATAATATATTGGGGGAAAAACAAGCTTGAAACTGGACTGGCAAACGCAGAATGTAATAGCTATATAAACAGTGATAATAGGAGGCTCAATCAGCAAAGAATGCAGTGTGATTATGTATAAAATTTCATCCACTAAAGTTCACAGCGCGATCAGGAAAAGAGGCAGCCAATCAACAGAGCATAGAGCTCTACTGGGAATGAATATGTTTTGAAAACTCAGCTACCCAGAATGTTCAATGAGATCAGCAAAGTTCTAAAAGGAACATTTGAAGATAATAATGGATATGGTATTATTAGTGAGTAGAATGACAACCCCTTAGTATATCCTGTTTCCGGTAATGTGTTCAGAAAATTTTAAGTATTAGGTTCCTGGCAATATGAGTTAATGTTGTGCATGTCATTCATTATGAGAGCCCTTGGCAGGACTGGTATAAGAATCTGTTACCATTACATGCCAAAAAATTCACTTCATTACATCCCTACTGTGTTTTTCCTCCATTCATATTTGCAAAGGCTGCCATCTTGACCAGCACCCTGAGAATCAAGTGAAGAACTAAAAAAAGGAGTATATGAGACCTAATTTTTTCACTGTGAAGCAATAGCAAGTTCAGTGTCCTTGAGGAAAGGGCAGTCAGAATAATTGCTAGAAGTTATCTGTATGTTACACAAGGTACGTCAGTCCCACTGAATGCTCAAAGCCTTGAAAGCACATTTCTCACAGCATCAGTATCTCCATCTATGCCTTCCTAGCCTCTAGTGTATGTAGTTCATTTAGTTTACATGCACAGATGATTTGGAGATGAACTGCTGGGACTGCCAACCAGGAGGTCAGCTTGGATGCATAACCCAGTATTCTAAGAAATGGAGAGTGAAGAAATGCATTCCATATGGGCCACTCACTGAACACTGAAATCATGGCTTTAAGGTACAATGAAACTGAAAATCTCATTATTTTCTGGCTTTCTAAGACTTCTAATGTTTCATCTTTCTCTGTTTAATGTAAAAGACAAGCATGTGAAACAAGTTTCTGAGTACCCTGGGAGACTGCTAGGCAGTGCCATTGGCTTTTACCGTCTAGGTGTGTGTCTTCAGGTATAAGTGGAACCACCCAGTTTCCTGTCTGTGCCACAGCAAAAATGATGACATTGAAGTGCTGTTGTCAGAGTCTATGTGCCATCTAAGGATAGAAAGGTATCACAGCAAAAAATTCAGCTTTTATTTATTGATCAGATAATTATTCAGATTGTAGATAAACCATGCCCTGCAGCTGACTTCAAAGCAGGTTCCTTCTGGTGCAGGTTGAGACCAAAGGGGCCTATTGGCTTGTATATAAAGCTAAAGGAGTGCTTCTGGGCTGACCTTTGCTGTTTGCAAAGCAGTGAGCTTCGCCTCAGAGCCATTGCACAGGATGGGGTGATGCAGAGATATCTGAAGATGCATTTACATTAGCAAGCAGAGTGAAGCAACTTCAGTAGATACACAGAACCAACTGCTGCTAAGGGACACACTGTACACCTCTCAGGTGTTTTTTTAAGTCAGAATAGTCCTAGGTTGATCCTGTAAACACAAACTACAGGAGCACATCAGCTGTTCTGTTGAAGTTTATCACTGGGATTATATTTGTTCGAAAAGGATCCTGTTTTCCACACTCCAGACTCACTCTGTAATGTGAACCAAAGGGCAATAAGTGAGAAAGATTCAGAAAGTCACTTCAGAAATACAATCCTGATCCAAAATAAATTGTCAAAGTAGACATATCCTGAGCCATGTCAAGTCCTCAAGCTTTTCAGAGAGATAGAGCATGTTAAAAAAAAAAAAAATAAAAAAGAAATATCCTGGAACAACAACCAACGAATCCAGTATGAGCTAGGATCTATGTGGCTGGAGAGCAACCTTGCTGAAAGATATCTGGAGATCCTGGCAGACAACAAATTGAACGTGAGTCAGCACTGCATGGCTGGAGCTACAAAGGCAAATTAAATCCTGGGCTTCATCTGCAGGTCCATTGGCAGAGATAGGGTTCTGAACATCCCACTCTACTCAGCACTTACAAGGCTGCATCTGGTCCAGTTTTGGTCCGTACAGTTCAAAAAAGAAATGGACAGAGTGGAGAGGGTCCAAAGGATTGCCACAAAGATAATCAAAAGGACTGAAGAAGCTACTATGTGAGGAAAGACTGAGAGTTAGGTCTTTTCACTCTGGAGAAGAGAAGGCTCGGGGTGGGACAGTGGGGTACAGACTTCATCACTGCATTCCTGTACTTAAAGGGTAGCTACAAAGAACATGGAGGCCCTCTCTTCACAAGGAGCCACATGGAGAATACAAGGGGCAATGGGAACAAGTTGCAATAGGAGTAGTTTCATCTTGATATATGGAAAAAATAAATTATGTTTTTTTACCCCTAAACTGATTCTGAAAACAGTTGACTCTTATGCAGGCAACACCAAAGAACTCCAACACTTTCTGTAGTAATAGAGTATTATGCATCACAAGATACTGAGCCCAAGGCAAGAATTGCTGGCTAAAATTCCATGACTGGCACTATGCAAGAGGTCAGAGCACATAATCATAATGTTTCCCTCCGGCCTTAAAATCTATTAATCTAAGGATTTCATTCTACTGGGCATTGAACACAATTTGCTACAATGAATACTGAATTCAATTCACCCAGGTCACACAAAGAAACAGTTGTTTTTAAGATCACACTTAGCAATATTTTACAAGTGGTGCCAGACAAGTTCATGTACCAAAGGAAGGACCACAGCAATCTTCTCTTACCTTTTGCTTGAATCAGTCTACTTTCTGAAATCTCTGATGAGTTCCAGTGGCTTAAAAATCTTGATGTTTTAGAAATAAAAGCCACTTGTTAAAGCAAATAAATGTAGATGAAACTTCTAAGGCTGTTGTGTTTTTTTTCTGGATGGCTGAAAGTTACAATAAAATGTAAGACTCCTTTCACTTCATATTTTTTAAAAATATGTTTGGATATATCTAACTTAGTGCTGAAAAAACAGTCTAATTTTAAAATTATCACAATACAATATGGATAAAACATATGCTAAGTGGATTAAGAACTTTCAGTCAGGACTTGAAATGTACTACTTAATGTGGTTTGAATTCAGAATTTAGGAAGGAGGAGTTTCTACTATGCTTAGTAATTGGTGCAGCATTATTCAATATCTTCATCAATGATCTGGAAGTAAATAAGAAATTGCTACAGCTAAAATCTGCAGATGGCTCAGAGATTGACAGGCTGGTAAGTAATGATGGGGACATGGGAATCATCTGGCTGTCTCAAAAATTACAGCCGTATAAAATTGAGTTTCATTGCAACACATGCCAAGCTCATACCTCAAAAAAGAAAGGTCCAAAACCTCTTTGTCTTCTTTAGAACAAAGACTCTGAACACTTCTGAAAACCAGAAACTCATCATAGATTGATTTTTTAAAAACATATATGTAATACATATATAAACTTACATTCAGTGTCCAAACTGCAGAATGAGGAGTAGGGATTGGGAAGTCATGGTATTTTCTGTAAATGTTACTGATGAGATTAGAGTCATGACAATCCCGAGAAATTAAGGTGCTGACATAAAGCAGAGGATAAAGAAGTCTTAACATTATCATAAGGATTCAAAAAATGTTCTTAATAAAAGATTAAAAGAATTAATAAATTAAAATAATTCAATTCACGTAATTTACTGAAATGAAAACCAAGAGGTGACTTGATTATAACATAGGTAGGACAAGGTAGTACATGTAGTTTAATCTCATGCAATATGACTTAACAAACACAAATGATTGGACACATTCAAACTGTCAGACAATCAAATTTTGAGGAAGGCACAACTTTTTAATAGCAAGGGTCATAAACTATTGGAACAAATTACCCAAGTAGGTTACAGATTCCTTGTGTTTTGATGTCTTCAGAAGTGGTATGGATGCCTTTTGGGAAGGTATGTAATCAAATATGTTATATTGAATGCTGAATAACTTGATAACATTTAATAAATTGTGATATAGAACTATCCACAGTAAGGATAAATGTGAGTGTCCCTTCTGGCTTTATCATCTCCATATGTATTAATTCAGATTATAATGGACTTCCCACAGGACTGTTGGCTGGAATCCTACCCTCCTTTTAATGAGAGAAGGACGTGCTGCAGACTAACTTAAGAATAATAGTAACCGTAGAAGGAATCTAAGTTTAAGATTCTTTTTACTTCCACTTCCTCCATCCCCATCTTTCACAGCCCTAATGGAACACATCTAGGTGTGTGTTAGCATAAGATAACTCTTATTTTGGGTCACTGAAGGCACTCCTCTTTGCCTTATGTTTCACACTTCCCCCAAGGTATGTGTTATCTCAGCATAACACACACCTTGTCGTGTCTTATTTCTCAGCTCCAGGAGGGACTTTGAAAATAAATAAATAAGTCACCAAACAGTATCAGAGGGACTGAAGGGTATTTTTTCCCATAATGTTTCTTTGTGTTTGTGTGTGCATGTGTGTGTGTGCGTGGACACTTGTGGGCATGTGTTGTATGCCTTCTTCAGGGGAGAGGAAGGAAGAGAGAAAGGCCTGGGACATAGAGAGAGAGATTAAGAATTGAAAGAAGCACAGAGATAAAGATAAAGAAAAAGAAAAAAAAATGTTAAAACAGTAGCACAACTTTATTACATAGCAACAACATAGGTTTGGGATAACAGGTTCTGATGAAAGAGTCCCAAGAAAATCAGAGACACATTTGCATGTGCACACAAATTAACAAAAAATATTCTAAGATAGCAAAACATACATAAAAAGAGAAAAGAAGAACAAGAAAGTGAAGTGATAACAACCAACACCTGTGTAGAAAAACTGTATATAAAACCCGGAAGCAGAAGAAAATACAGAATTTGGAAAAATTTGATTAGGAAATGCAAGCAGAGAAGACTGGTGTCATATATTCTTTATTTCTCTTTTCATATGCTGTGTTTCAGTTGTGACAATGAGGCAGACCGGATCATACAGGTGAGCGAGAACAGTAGTATAGGGGAGGTACTGCAGTGACAGGCTAATTTACATGGTTAAAATATTGAGGGCCATAAGTATACCTACAGTTAATTTCTCCACAGTCCTTATTTCTCCAGCTGGTTAGAGAAGCCTTCAAAGGTCCTGATAACCAAAGGATAGTTGGCAGAAAAAAAACTTCTATCTAGGAAGAAACTGTCTATAAAATAATTGGTTTTGAAAATGCCAACTCTGTTTTCACAGTTCTTTTTTGTCAGTTTTTTTCATCTTTGACTCATCCACTAATGCACTCCAGGTCAGTAAATCAAGCTCTCCAGATCGCAAGGCTCATAAGCACACACCAATTGGAAGTGATAAGGAGAGCCTTGGGTTGCTGTTTGCCACATCAGTTCCAGAGCTGAGACTAATCTGGCTGCATAAACACATGCCTGTGTTCAAACTGCAGAGCTGAGCAGCAGAACATATGGGTTGGGATACAAAGCCATAGTGACACAAGCCTGTTTCTGGATCCAGCTGGGCATCTGTATAAGTTCCTAGGATGCACAACGTGAACAAATCAGTTTGAGAGAGAATACTGGTTTTGCTCTGAATGAACAGCTGCACCAGCTACTAAACCCTTGGGAACTACAAAGGGCATATTTTTTAATGGAGAAGTGGAAGCTCCCATTTGTGTCCTTTAAAGAAATTCAACCAGGTCTGAAAGAACAGAGTTGGACCCTTGAGTGCACAGTCTCATTCTGCTCTTCAGGTTGACAAACACAGGAGCCGGTCCCATATTTATGAAGAGTCTTAACTGACTCTGGAGTATCACTTTGTAGCAAAGACCACTGTTTTGTTCACTGTTTGCAAAATGCTTAGAACAAGGCGGTCCTGGCCTATGAGTATTTATTATTCCTTGCATGTTGGTGATAACTTTCATAAAACTCTTTAAAACTTATCCACTCAGAAGCTATATCTGTCATTTTACAAGCAGAACCAGAAAAGCATGATGAAGAACACATGACTATTCTCTTACTTGAAAGACTAATCCCCTTCTCAGACTGATGGGAACAACGAAGCAAATGACAAGTAGGTGTTATGGTCCTGAGGCATCCATGGGCCTTATTATCCCTGACCAGCCTCCCCTGGGTGTCCTAGAGAGGGCCATGAAGATCATCTCCAAAAAATCAATGCATGGCAAAAGTTATGAACAACCGCTCCTCTGATGGACTTCCAATCCTTTTGTTTACATTACTCAGAGTTACTTGTTACAGTACTAGTTTCATGCATGATTTAAGTTAGCATAAGCTATTGTTTTCATAAAGAGGACCAACTGAATGTTCACTGAGTCTTTCCTTCCACCTCCTGTATCATATTTTCCTCATCCTGTGCTAAAACAAACCTTTGTGTGGCCACACTGGGAATGAAGTCAAGAAGCCTTTTTTGCTTTAAGACAAGCAAGGGAAATTTCATCTAGAAGATCTGTATCTCCATAATGCTATAGGAATGTTTACTCCAGAGCTAAAGAGGGAAAGACAAGGAAGGAGGAAAGAAAAGCTTGAAGACTGTATCTGCTTTTTTTCCACTCCACTGTTGTCCTGACAGCATCTTAAATTATACCTGAATTTGCAGTTTAAGTCAGCCACATATGTCCACATATGGCTAACAGCAACTTCATGTGTGACCAAACACACAACCATGTTTCTACAGACCGGTTTTTTGTCTGGCAACACTCTAATCAACAAGAATTTGCTGAAGCTACTGGGGAAAACATAATCATATTTGTCATTTAGATCGACCAGAAAAACAGGATAGCAAATGACTGCACTGGATGCAATATCTGGAGGTAGAAAACGATAATGGATAATGAGATCCAGTGCAAAGCTTAGTAGAGATAATAAGAAGTCTTTCCACAGGTCTCTGTTGGCTTTTGATTATGAGCAAGAATATCCCCTGCGTATTAACTGTTCTTCTCTAACTAGCACATAGCTGTACAGATCAGATCACAGATGAGTTCGTTTTCTGGGTCTCGGCAACAGGTACAGTACTTCTGAGTATGAATTACCTAGTTCCTGCAGACAAAGAGTTCAGATATTAGGGCTGTAGAGGAAAATGTCATCAGTTTCAGGCTTCTCACAAGTTGCCATAAGTGCATGAACCAGAAGCTCAGGAAAAAAAAAAAATTACTTGCACTCTGGGAGATTTCCTAGCATTGGTGGAAAAGCACTCGCTTCGGGCCATTGTAGACCAATAAACAGTTCATTTTTTTCATTGTTCTAATTAATTTAATTAAGTTAACTTCCAAGGTGTGTTAAGAAGCAATGCCTTGGGTGATTAACTGTTCCCATATCAAGGTGTTTTCACAAACACATTTACCTTGATTAGTGTACACATTATTATGTAATTAAATACCTCACACAGAGGAATTTATTAGTGCCTCCTTGTCTCCTAACAAATAAAGCAGCCCTTGAAATTCTCTCTGAAAAGAGCTCTCCTAAGCTAGGTGAGAAGGACAAGCAGAAATGTGTGGAGAGAAAGATAATCATGGATTCATCATGCAAGCAGGTCCCTCATTGTCTCAGCAATTCTCTGCATCTCTGTTATTGCAAGGACTGTGAATGTCTGCCTGGGTCTCCTGGCAACTTACTGGCTAATTAAACCACTTCTTACAGATCTATTGCGCATTTCTTTGGCCAGCAAAGCCTCCTGATCACTTACCTATCATCACTGCCACACCCTTCTGAGACATATTTTTTATTCAATATTTAATTCAGCTAAATAGAAAATCTTAGTTTAAAAGATATAGTTAAGAACCTTCTTACGAAAGAGACAGTGCTTAAGAGCACTTGCTATGGGGTTCAGTAAATGGAAAAGGGCCACCTTGTCCAGTTTCACTGAAAGTTTATTCCTACTTTCTTTCATCTGTAGCCTGTAGTCACTCTAACCACAGACCTGAACTTAAGCATGTGCTTAAATATTTTGTTGAACTGAGGCCAAGGTTACTCCCATTGGCTCCAGTGAGGATTAGTGCATGAAGCTGAGATTAGTCTTTGCCCCTGTCTGCGGACTGTACCTGCTATTTTATTAGGCGTGACCACAGTATTTCAGCATTCTCTGCAGGGTTTGTCAGTAGATCATAAATTGCACTCACCATCTGATGAAGCAATAAGATTTGCTTTATGCCTCATTGGTCACTTTCCCAAGCATTACAGCTTAGAATGAACAAAACTTGGATAGTTCTGAGGTTCAGTTTAGAGACTTGCCCAAATTTTATATAAAAGTATTTTGAAATTCTTGTGTCTGTAAAGGTAAACCAGAATTTTTCTTTAAATCCCAGTATTACTAATTATTCATTCCAGAGCAGCGAAACAGTTGGAACAAAAATTCTTCTAGACAAATGAAATGTGATTATCAACTTCCTTGTGGACCAGGAATTTAGTGCCCATGTAACAAGGTGCACAATTGCCAACATTATCCCAGTTTATCTGGAAGAAGGGAATTTCAGCCCTATATGAACTGCCCACAAGATTTTCCTATAGTATGAAAGTCCCACTTAAGCTAAATTTTGAAGGCCAAGTTGCTGCCATTATATTCCTTGGATGAATTTCATCCAGAGTGAATAAACACTCTCTAGCACATCCCCACGCTCCTCTTCTGTCAGAAAAAAAAAAATAATAAAAAAAAACATTTAAAGCCCTTTTCAGTGTGTCTTCTCCTGAGAAATTTAAGTCACAGAATTTGGGGTTTTCTAGGTCTTAAATGTTCAAATAGATAATTATTATCTTGACTTATTCCTCATCTATTCCCCACTCCTTTAAACATTGAAACAAATATTAAACATTAAAAAAAAGAGAGAGAGAGAAAATAAGATCTTCCACTTTATGGAAAATATAAGAAATGTGAGAAATGAGGACCACTGTTTGGATGGCTATCTGAAAAAAGCTTTATATTGCTTTGTACTTCCAGCAATGTTTGAAGTTTTCAAGACCTCTCATCTCTCCCACATCCTCTTACACAAGCCACTTCTAAACACACAAGTTTTTCAGTCTTGGTTAGGCAGTAGCTCAAGTGCGGGCACTGTTGTTTCATGTTCTAACACAGGCTGTGCCTGAAAGGAGTCATCCATCCTTCTCCTCCATTCCTATTCCTGACCTCATGTCAGATTTAGCACTTTGATGACTACAAGGTGAGTCTCATCAGTTTCCTTCTCTGACTCAAAACCAAATATTTAGGGTTTTTTCTGTTCTTCTGAATTAATTTTCAGCCAGAGCAGTGAACTGTATCATCTCACTCCACGGCTGCATGATTTCTGGAACTCATGTAAGGTAGCAGTAGGAGATCACAGCCAGGAGCCGGTGATGGTTGAGGTAATCCTTTTAGTCCGTAGTAAAATGCTAGATCAGTTCAGCCCAAGTGGAAAGCTACACCTGAGGAACGGGATACAACTTGCTGAAGCACCTGCATGCACTGGTGATTGAGACTGGTTTTTATGGTGGAAGAGATGTGAGACCCTGCTCCCAACAGCATGACAGGAACATTGAAAAAGTTCCTCCATTTTCTAGAAAACTAGTCTCCTTAGCAGGTTTTGTGTACCAGCTCTGTTTCTAATGAGAATAATGTGATGCAGGTTCCTAATTATCTGAGAATTTCTAAGCTCCAAATACCAGCTTTCAAGAGGTCAGAAAATATAAGAACCTGTGTAGAAATTAGCACTGTAAATGCATTCCTCTGTTTCACATATAATTAACTAGATACATGTTCTTATGCTTGGGAGTTAGCCATTCTGATCTTTTATCTAGGTCTAAGAATAATTCAAGGGGGAAAAAAAAAATAGTATTTTTTTTTTTTTGCCTTGTTCAATGAGATCAGCAACTATGCTCCTGAGTCAGAACTATGAATTCTTGGAATTCAGTTGTTAACCTGATATTATTCAGGACATTCTGGCCTAGGGGAAAAACAAAAAGAAAAAAAAAAAGAGAAAAAAAGGCAGATATAAAAGCTGTAGTATAAACTTTAAGCAAGTAGGGCCCAGTCTTCATTTTGTGGTTGCTATAGGTCCTGACTCCAATGGCCTTGTAGTCCAGAATTATGCCTTTGAGTTGCTGTTGAAATTCAAATAATAAGGCTCACTGATTAATGTACCTGCTGACAGACTCAAAAACCTGACTGAGTTAAAGGCATTCAAAAGCTTTTAACAG
Organism: Mesitornis unicolor; assembly: GCF_000695765.1. Classification (NCBI taxonomy): domain Eukaryota; kingdom Metazoa; phylum Chordata; class Aves; order Mesitornithiformes; family Mesitornithidae; genus Mesitornis; species Mesitornis unicolor. Next base: position 15,147 of record NW_010164301.1, on the reverse strand, counting down.
CCCTCCTTGTGTGTCTACCATTACTCTTTTTCAAATCACGTGCACGAAAGGCAACACAGGAACCAACAGAATCTTGTTTTCCATTCAGCTCTTGGAGTGTAACATAACAGTGGGAAAACAAGTATTAGGATACTCTAATACACAAGAATCACCATCCCTTTTAGAGAGGATGAATTAGGTACATTTTCTGGGAATCTGGAAAATACTCCTGAATGCCAAGTGAATCAATGTTGAGATAAGAACAAATACACTCCCTACAAATGGGACAAGAGCTATCAGGTCTGTGGCAGCAAAAGAGAATTATGTTTGCCTGGGGCCAGCTCCTCAGGGAGTGAAGATTGATTCTTTATGATTGATGACTGGGCACTTAAATGCCAAGTCATCAATTCCCTATGTTCATGTCATTGACTGCATCAAGATAACTTTTCCCTTGTGTCTAAGCATGGATGTGGTCCTTACCTAGAGTGTAGCCTCAGAGGGCTTAGGTACAGAACCTGAGTCAGTTGCTTTAAATAAGAGGTAGACACAAACTCCAAGTATTTGGCTGCAAGGAAGAGATGACATTGAAAAATGAGGTAGGAATGGTGCATGGAAGTCCTGGCTTCCCTTTTGCTGTAGCAGGTTCAGATTAGATGAAATGAATGGGCTTACATTATGCAGTGATGTACTCTGAAATACAAAACAAGTAGTTTTGATTTTGTTGACTGTATATTATCAAGTCCTTGTCTGGGAGAACTGTGTGTCAACTCAAGACTCACATCACTGTGACACTGTAAGCTGTGCAGCTCAGAGCATAAGAAAAGGTGGCAACCAGAAATAAGTACCATTTTCTGAATGTCTGATGGGGTGTCATTAAAATGCATTTGTCCTATGCATTTTTACTGCGTGCACGGAAACTTTTTTTTTTAAGTAATGCAGTGTTTGCTGAACTTAAATTTTGAAAGTAAGTATTCCAAGTCCAGTTTAAATTTAACAAATGAGAACATGAAAAAGTATGAAAAAAATTTTATTCAAAACATTCTTCTATCATTCTTCATTCTTTACTTCCAGAAGAATTAATACATGATGTCTTTAAAGAAAATGTTAAAACCTTTCTACGAAATAATTACAAATCGTCTAAGCCTCACAAATCTTACTAGTAATGTTTTTATTTTGCTCTAGAACATACAAAAATTTAAGCAGAAAAACAAAATATTTCTTCTACTTCCCCAAACCAAAATTAGAAGAAAAAGCTCCCAGAATGCCTGGTGATGCAAGCCAGTTGGAGAGGCAGAGAAACAGTAAAAATAATGAAGAAATATGGTTCAGATTCCAGCTCTAGCCATGTGCGAGAACACATTGTTTTTTCCTGTGTTTACTAACACTCCATGATCACAACTGCTTAATGTTTACCTAGTGATTCCTCTTCCTTGATTAACATTTAATAATGCTGATGTCAAAACCAGTTACTAGGGAGCATTTGTAATGCCAGCTTATTAATGTTTCGGGACATACAATATTACAATCATCCTTTTAACCACATCATATTGCATTTTTCCCATTCAACAGCAAGCAGTTATTTCACACCGCGTGCTAGAATCTTTTTGACTCAGAGGTTACACACCATATGCAAAAAGGTCTATCTATAGAAGTAGATGTGGGTTATTTCCAGCCTTCCCTCAAGCCTAAGCTGTTTGATTTCTTCTCCTGGCTTATAAATATATGATGTGTTGTCCATTTAAGTTGCTTTCAAACTTGTTTTTAAGTGGCAAATACTTGAGGATGAAAGGCTGAGAGTCACATAGTGTATTTTCCTCTATATTGGAATAAAAGGGGTAATACCTTTTGAAGATTGTGAAACTGCTGCTAATGATTTTCCATGAACTTTTGATGTAATGATAGATGGGAAAAAATATAACTTTATACTAAGAAGAGATGACCTGGTTCCAAAAAACTACAGCCAGGGAACTAAGTCTCCTTTACAGTCATCCATTGGCTGGCCTTGCATACTAACCAAACTCAGTACAATTCCTTGTGAAAGGTACTAATTCAATCATTTCCCCAGGTTAGGTCCTTCCTGACAATAAATCACTATAATTGTTTTTTTGTTTTTTTGCTTGTTTTTTATTTAATTAAACCATTCTAAAGAGTCTCTAAAAGACTTTATGTTCCCTTTGATGACCATTGCGTGAATGGCATTTTTATCTTACACGTATACAATGTCGATGTTACACATCAGGTCTTGTGTTTGCTAAAGCGAGCCATGCACAAAATGAGATTTGAGTGGGTAGACTAAGATACGAAAGGGCTTAACTGTGTATCAAAACATATATGCAGTTATTTCAGCCCAGAGAAAGTTCAGTTCCTTTGTAGGTCTAAAAGGTTCTAGAAGTTTTAGAAGCTTGGATACCTGAAAAAACTCCTGAAACCATGTATTGTCAGGAGAAGGAAACAGGCAAAACATCACTCTCTGCTTGCCTGACTTCTTACGTGCTTTTACAAAACAAATGCAGTTGGCCTGAGGTAAACTTAATGCTTTAGGCTAACATGACCTTTAGCTTGACCCTGTATATGGAAAATTTTTTAAGGAAAAGGTCATCTGAAAGGAGGCAATGCTTCAGTTAACAGCTTTAGTGTCTGCACAGATGCTCCCAACTCCAGTTTCCTAGCAGTTTTAGTACAAGTCACTAAGAGTCTTTGTCAATTTGTTGACAATTTTAATTACAACAAGACCTGATTATAACTACTTTGCAGACTCTGTTCAGCACTTCTCTTCATTAACATCTTATCAGCAGTATAATTGCAGGCAGGAGTGAACTCACATTGCTTTTTACCTTCTACAAAGCTTCATTTAGAACATGGAGACAACTTCCAGTAAACCTTGTGAGGCTCAAGCCTCAAGATGCATTGCTCCAAATACTTCTTTAGTCTGGTGGCAAAGCTACAAAATCAGAGCAAACACCCTTTGAACTGCCATGATCATATAAGAATTATACTGGAGAAAGCACTGCACTCATTTAAAGAATGAGAATTTCTCCAGCACTTTAATGACTGTATTTGCAATAGGAAAAGGATCTGAGTTCTCAGTTTCTGATTAGAGCAGAAGGAGCCAAGACACACTTTCCATTTTCCTTGATTGTTTCAACAACTTTGTCTATCCAGATCTGCTATTCCTCTATTAAGAAGTCAGATTCTGATTCAGGATATTTATTTATCATATACTAATTAAGAATATACCTAGCTAACCACACTTTAGGCCACATCTTAGCAACTTAAGTATTAAAGAAATTTAATTGGATTTAGGCAGGCTCTCTCAAGCTTTTTTTAAAATTATTTTGTACTTAAATAATTTTTTCCTCTGTGTTTAAAATTAATTAGTGCTAGTAAAGAAATAAAAGGTACTAGTTTGACACCACAGAGCCTGTTCTTCTTCCTCTACTCATTGAACAGGGACAGTGTGAGCGAGATAAACTTTTTCACCCGGGCGTTCTTTGTTACAGGCATTCTTTTTGGAAATTTATTTGTAAACATACATTTCATGTCTATAGATTTGGAGGCCATTAGATGTTGCTGTCCTTATTCACACAGTGCTCCCATATTCAGGAATAAGAATACCAAAACTAAGATCTTTCTCCTGGTGAATCATTAAATACATTCAAAATTGCAAGGGTGCACTGACAAATACTTCCCTTGTTCTCTCTGATTCATTCAGAGTTTTTAGGATTCTTCTCATTTCATATTCATAAACTTAATTTGGAGGCCACAGAGACTACAAATTATTTTTTTTAAAAAAAGACAGAAACAAAATCAAACGTTCTCCAAAACACATACATCAAAATGTAGATGTTTAAGGAAAAATAAATTATCATGAGAAACAAAACGAAATAATGGGGGTCAGCAAACAATTTGCAGAGTACAGCCAGAAGAACTTCACTCAGTAATTCATGTACAATACCCAATAACCTGTGGTAAACATGTCTTCTGAGACAAATGTCTTATTCTGGCTGAACAACAGGTTTGCCCAGAGATAAATCCACTGGAAGCTTTAGCCCTGATTCACACCAGTGTGGGACAGGGGGACCAGACCTTTCAGATCACTGCCATTTTTCACAGCTTCTGGGGTTGGTACTGAAGGTGTCAGTCAGGAAAAGTTCTGTTTCTTTTTTTGTTTGTTTGGGATGTCTTTCCCTCTGGAAGGGCAGAAAGACTCCATTTTCATGCAGGTGCCCCTTTTAAGAGGACATTTCCCAGCAGGTGCCTCTGTTTTCTGTTTCTTACAGGGATTTTTTTTTTTCAAACAACCATCTTAAATTCATGCTAGATTTCACATGGTTTTTTGTTTTGGGTTTGTTTTGTTTTGTTTTGTTTTGGTGGTTTGTGTTTTTTTTGTTTGGTTTGTTGGTTAGTTGGTTGGTTTGTTTGTTTGCTTGCTTCTGGATAGGAAGGATGCAAAAATACTGGTGAAAATCCATTTAGAAAGTCTTCTTCCCGTCCTCCATAGAAAGCTACTCTAAGTCTTTTCCTCCACTACAAAGCATTGTGTGTGAAGGTGAGAAAACACTACTTTTAAGTCTGCCCTCTAGGGCACTTTTGTCCTTTATATTCAAACAATAAAAAAATGGGGAAAAAAAAGGGAAGATAAGTAAAGATGAATAAGAAAAAAAACCTCAAAGAGTAAGCTTAGAAAACACTCTGTAAAAAGCCTTTAAATTGTACAAGAAGCCTCTGTTTCAAATAAGCTGTTTTGACACAAATGCTTTGCAAAGTCACTGGTACCTTTTAAACACCCCACCTTTCCAAAGTAGGTAAATTGTCCTGGTTAATATTATCAGACTTATCAATTATTTGGAAATGAAAATAACTGACCAATATTCACACTTATATTTTCATGAGTACACGTTTTTTTGACCAGTTTTTTGTTCCCTATTAGTCAGATAATAACAATATTATTAATATCCTTAATAAATGTTATAAACAATTATGACAATTCTGAATACAGTAGCTAAGGAAAAAAAAATCTAGTGATAGGAAGGACCAAAAAAAAGAAAAAAGCCAGTTGCCAAATCCTGAGCTATGACTCTGTGCTATGCATTTGAAACTTTGTCAAAAAACAACAGGCACAGATCCAGGGGGAAAAAAAAATATAAAAGCTATAAGAAATATCATAGGACAATTTTGTCAGTGGAAGATTTTTCATTGTATCTTGACATTACAGAAGGCAGGATGGTGATCAGTAAAAATGAGCACAAGTATGAAACAAATAGAAAGTCAATGAACAGACAGAATGCATCAGGTATATTCAATAGATCATCAGCAAAAGAAATCAAAATGCATCCCACCATATTTTCAACTCTCTGTCAGTCCATTTATGTATGTATCTATTTATCCAAACATATTCAACCAGAGCAAGAAGGTCAAGAAGTCCAACAGAATTATAAGGAAACCTGTTGGATGTACAGGAGTGCATTAGTCACGTGTCTGTCGGCAGTGGTTGATAGATAGACTCAGTGACTCAGTTGACCCCTTTGTCTCCTTTGCCTCTGCTTCCCATGGTACATATAAGATCCAAAGTTGTGTTTGATAGCACTAAACTCATTTCACTTAAGAGATCCAAATACATGAGTCCATATCAGGGTGCAACATCCAATCACTACTAGCAATAATGAGTTTCTTGGACTATAGGCACTTAAATGATCAAACACAACATTGATTGTAGAATTAACCAAAGGGATAAAATCCCAATGAATTACCAAATGTTTTTAAAAAAAGTTTTTAAGTAAAAGAAAAGAAATTAAATTTGCAAATTGTCGGAAAGCTGATGGGAAAACATGTCTGTATTCTAAACAAAGAACCTCAGATCCCAAAAATGGATGCTGATTTTTGGCAGATTAAATATTTCAAATTGGGAAATGTTTTATTAGAAGTCTTCTAGTTTAATCTGCTCTTTTGTATTTGTATCACAGGCGGCATAACAAGTGGAGTTGTGTCTTAACTGACAAACAAGGGGTGAATAAAATCTTCTGAGATAACCATTTACTTCTGAAAGACATTCATAATGGTTAGTGCCTGTGAAGTGCAATGTAAGGGGAAAAATCACTCATTTAATCTCCACGTCTGCTTTAGACAACATTCTTACGATGGTAAAAATAAAGAGATAGTAGGGAATATTGAAACACATGGAGAACTTGAAAGTCCTTTTCAAGGTTCCTCAAAAGTTTGTTACATTGTTTTGGGTTTGTCTTTCCCTTTTTTTCTATTATCACACAACTGGTAAAAAGGGGGAAAAAAAGTGGCTACTCCTTCCTTTTTTGGACATATTTTATAATACAGAATCATAGAATATTAGAATTGTTATTGTTGGTAAAGACCTTTAAGATTATCAAGTCCAACCCTTATCTTACTCTACCATGCACACTTCATGCTAGATATAGTTTTCGCTTTCCACTAGGAAAATATGCTGCCCTTATGCTGGAAGAGACAACATCTAAGTATAATTTGCAGTTATTACTACATAACTTCATGTTGGTGATGAGATTGAGTCTATCTCTCATTGCAGAAATGTCTTTGCTTGTTTCTTTGGTGCCCTCTTTCACCACTCCTTAATGTGGACTTGAATTTTCCGTTATGGGTTTCCTGGGTCAGTCAAATCCATGTTGTCTGCATGGGATTTAAAAGTTCAAACTGTTCTCCATATCCTTCTCTTCCCCTGTGCTTGATGTCTCTTGCCTGGAAAGCCTATATTTCCTTGATTTCAAGTTGGTATCAGAAAAATGCAACCTCAGGGACCATCACTCAGCCCTGGTTAAAGCTGCAGCCCTGACATGACTGCACTTGAGGTTTTTACTTATTTTCCTGTCAGTTTACCATGTAGTGTGGCTAAATCCTTTCTGCTCTTCATTCCTTCTTCTTGTCCTCCTGCTGCACTAGGGATCTTTTCCTACCAACCTATCTTTAAAAAATACTTGCAAACAGAAAAGCATCGGGATGCACATGTCCCAAAGAATGCTGTACAGTGGTGTATGCTCTTCAAGTTATTCAGCATTCCAGACAGAGATCCTTGTAAGGCATTGGGTGTGTTAATTATCATTGCTTCCAACACAAAGGAATGAACCATTCAACCTGAGATGGAGGTGTCTTCACAACTGGAAGAAGAGAAGCAGTCACTTGACATGACATAGGCTACATAATACCTGCTGCAGAAAGGGAAATCATAGTAAATGTCACAGTACAATACAAGTGCATGAGAAAACAAACAGGTTAAACAAACCAACTTGTCTGATTTTATAAATAATGAAAAATTGTTTTCTTTCAAAAGCTTTCCAAGTATATTTATGTACGAGATTATTAATAATTTAACAAACTCTTCCATCTCCCTCCTGACTCAGATTAAAATTTCAGGTTTTACAGACAGAGTAGTTGTGGTCAGCTTAAAACTACCTGTCAGTTGAAGAGTCTGACACCTCCAAAGAAGAAAACAGTATAACTTTATATTAATCCTTAAAGAAAAACCCACATACATACAAATCAAGATTTTATATTTCAGTGTTTCCTGTGAATAAGCAGCAACAAATTAATAATTTTTTTAATTGCTAATTGCTCCAGCTTCATTCTACCTGTTTGTCCTATTTTTTCCCGGTATACCAAGACCTCTGTAGGAGACACATTAGCGATATCTGTAACCAGAAACTTCATTGATTATATCCGGATTGTGTGAGAATACACAAAACTTTAAATAAATTACTCTAGACCTTTTCCAACACTCAAAAGTCAATGAACAGTCTTGACTAGCTTTTGAAAAGTGGTCTTGTGGGAGGTTATCTCCTTCCTAGATTTGGCCAGAGATTTAGGGGAGTTATTTCTGTGATATTGTTTTGAGAGTATTTGGTAACAATAACTAACATCACCGTTCCCCTATATGTTTTATTAATGGATGTTGTATTCAGTTAGTTATAAGTGTTAGAGAAAAATATATGATGCTGGATCCAAAAACCCAAGAAAGGTGAAAGTCCTACAGCTCTTCATCCCCTGGTCCAACTGGTAGCGAGGAGGAGGATGTATTCCCAGTGGGTACACACACACAGAGCACACACATAGACCGCATATACAAATATACATATATGTCTTGCCACAAAGATCACAGGCAGACACTGAAAGTACTCACACAAACATAGACAACACCAACAGCCTCATCTTGCTCCCCTCTCTGGCTGAGGAGTATGGAGGTCCACTAGTGAGAAAAGGGGGCCTACAAGAAAGCTGGGGAGGGACTTTTTACAAGGTCATGTAGTGATAGGACAAGGGGTAATGGTTTCAAACTGAAAGAGGGTAGATTTAGATTAGCTATGAGGAAGAAATTCTCCTCTCTGAGAGTATTGAGACACTGAAACAGGTTGACCAGGGTAGTTGTGGATGCCCCCTCCCCGGGTGTTCAGAGCCAGTTTAGATGGAGCTTTGAGCGACCTGGTCTAGTGGGACATGTCCCTGACCACAGCAAGGGGTTCACTTCCACCCCAAACCATTCTATGGTTCTATGATATGAACAGATTGGATCTCTTCAGTGATGACCTTAGACACTCAATCTGCCAAGTAGCAGTCCCTGGATCCTAGTCTCTCCAGTTCCTGGAACCTGGACATACAAGTCCCTGAGACCCCTGCTCCAGTTGCTAATACAGATCATCACACACACAGAACTGGGTGGGATTTCATGGATTCCATAGCCAACTCCACTGTACAATTTCACGTACTCCCTGTCCCATCTAGCTTGATTCTCTCTGGCCTTCATTACCTTGCTTGCAGACCCCTACTCGCTCCAGTTGCTGTCCAATGAACAGAGTGGTCCTCCCATGTTCTGACTCCAGTTGCTGGACTCAAACCCCATACACATATGTGTACACAGAATAGACAGCCTTTGCCCAGGAAAGGGAAAAGAATTTAACAAGACAGAACAGGTCATGCTGCAAGCACAAGGTATAGACAGACAAGTGCACTGATCAGCAAATTATTTACATTTAACTGGCCATTTTTAGCCTCCTATCCCTCTATTTTCCCACACAGTAATTCATTCTCAAAGCACCTGAATCCTTCCCTTTTCCTTCTGTTGTTTCTTACCCTAAATACCTCATAAGTCTGGCGCAATCCCAGTATGCTTTTCTTCTGCAGTCTATAACAACTTCCACTTTAATGGGCAGGAACTCCTCTTCATATGAAAGATGATCACGAGAGCTGCAGCTTGTTCCAATGCTTGACAACTCTTTCAGTTAAAAGAAAATTTCCTATTATCCAAACTAAACCTCCCCTAGCACAACTTGAGGCCATTTCCTCTTGCTCTATTGCTTGTTACCTGGGAGAAGAAAACAACACTCACCTTCCCACAGCCTCCTTTCAGGTAGTTGTGGAGTGACAAGGTCTACCCTCAGCCTCCTTTCTCCAGGCTAAACAATCCCAATTCCTTCAGCTGCTACTCACAAGACCTGTGCTACAGACCGTTCTCCAGCTTTGTTACCCTTCTTTGGACACACTCCAGCATCACAATGTCCTTTTTGTTGTGAGGGGCCCAGAACTGAACACAGTATTTGAGGTGCAACCTCACTAGTGCTGAGTACCTGGGCAGAATCACTTCCCTAGTTCATCTGGCCATGCAGTTTCTAAGACAAGCCAGGATGCTCTTGGCTTTCTTGGACACCTGGGCATACTGCTGGCTCATATTCATCTGGCTGTGGACCAATATGCCCAAGACCTTTTCCACCAGGCAGCTCTCCAGCCACTCATTCTCAAGCCTGTAGCTTTGCATGAGGTTGTTGTGATCCAAGTACAGGACCTGGCACTTGGCTTTGTTGAACCTCATGCAGTTGGCCTCAGCCCATAGATGTGGCCTGTCCAGATCCCTCTGTAGACCATTTCTACTCTCAAGCAGAACCACACTCCCGCTCACTTTGGAGTTGTCTGCAGACTTACTGAGGGTGCACTTGATCCCCTTGTCCATGTCACTGATAAAGTCATGAAACAGAACTGTCTCAGATACTGAGCCTTGGGGAACACCGCTTGTGACTGGCCAACAACTGGATTGAACTTCATTCACCACAGCTTTTTGGGCCTAGTCATCCAGCTAGTATTTTACTCAGCAAAGAGTGCATCCAGTGCACCCATCCAAGCCATGAGCACGCAGTATGTCCAGGAGAATGCTGTGGGAAACAGTGTGAAAGGCTTTACTGAATTTTAGGTAGACAATATCCACAGCCTTTCCCTCATTCACTAAGTATGTCACCTTGTCATAGAAAGAGATCATGTTTATCAAGCAGGACCTGCCTTTCATAAACCCATTCTGAGTGGGCCCACTTGCCTGGCTGGATGTGCCATGTGATGGTAGTCAAGATGATTTGCTCCATAACCTTTCATAGCACCAAAGTCAGACTGACAGGCATGTAGTTCCCTGGAGCCTTCTTTCCGCCCTTCTTGTAGAGGGACATCACATTTACTAAATATGCCCATAACAGTGATGTATCTTCTGCTGGGCAGCTAAAACCCCAGTGTGGCAAATTCACATGCTTTTGCAAACGTCAGTTTGTGGTAATGGAAATAGAGTTTCTGGCTCCTAAATACCTTGATAATTTTCTTTTTCCTTTAACAATGGTCTAGTTTGAACCTAACCTGTGTCTTAGTTTGTGATGTCTGAAGTAAAGTGAAGTTAGGTTTGGATATATGATCCAAACAGGGAGATAGTTTGTCTTTGCTTCTTAGTGACTTTATTGCTATTTTCAAGTATTGTAAGGAAGGAAAAAGTCTCTGCTTGAATTCAGAGTGAGCTAGACCCAGAAGTGTGTGATGTGTTCTGGCGAACAGAATGGATGGGATAAACCAAGTGAACATCAAGTGGTTAGGGAGTTGGAACTGATAGGGCATAACATCCCTTTGCAATAACTTGGACCAGAAAAGGGACAGATGAAGACCACTAAAGCTTTACCATCGCTAAAGAAAACAAAGGAAATGAATAATAGGGGATACAAGTTGTAAAAAGATACGGAAAGAAACAGAAGACATGGTGACAAAAAAAATAAATAGAGCTGCAGGGACATGGAAGATATAACTATAGTGTCACTTTGACTTGTGTCTGAGTTTGTGCTGGATACATCTGGCATCCATTCTTCTCAGACACTTGCTTGCCCTCAGCTGTAAGCTTCAGGATGGGACAGTCTGAGCCTGCAGGCAAAAGAGAAAACCAAAAAGTCGACAGAATTGCAGGGGCCACAGATCCGCTTATGCCATACCTGACAGATTAAGAAGAGAAGTTGGCAGTTTCATTTATCAGGTTTTTTAGCTTAAAAATTCTCCGTTGATGTCATAACAAGGCCAAGGGAGAGAATTTCTCTTCAGTCTGAGGCTTCATTTTGTTCAAAAGCTTGGATATATCCTGGTAGTTAGACAGGATTGTGAAATAAAAAGAAATCTCATCTTCATCTGCTGCAAAACGGCATATGGAGTTAATAGACAAGATTCTGACCTATTTTGGAGATCAGGATTATACCTTGTAAGTGCTGCAAATGAAGATCTGAGCTTCTCAGGTGTGGTCACTAATGGCTTTCTCATTTTCTAGTGCCTGACTTCAAGCCCTCGGGTCTGATTTGTGAAGGTGTGTGCTGGGTTGCAGCAGTAATGAAAGGAAAGAGCGACTGTGCACTCGGCACGTAAATGTTAGGTGAAGTAGTCTAAAAAAGAAAGTCCTGAGTGAGAGAGTTATTCAGTTCACTCAACTTTAAGCACAGAATGCATCCCCCTACCCTCTCTCACAAGACAGTGGAAAATCATTCTCTGGAGAGGACACTCTTCTTCCATTGGTTACCAATGGCATGAGGTTAGATGGGCTCGACAGCTCTGCTAGAAACTCTAGTGGTGGAAGCTGGGTGATTTGAGCTCTCTTGCCTGCAGTATGAGTAGTCATTCAAATGGTGTTACAAGGACTCCCAGATTACCCAGAGGGTTGATAATACCTCATTGTTTGGAACAGGGTTTAAAGATTATATGCTAGGTAACAGCTGAGGTGGCATGCATTGTGATGCTTCAACAGTGCAGAGGGCTCTATATGAGCAAGTCAAAGTCTCTGTACAGTCGAGGGAGAGAAGTGGTTCTCCTTAGGGAGTGATTCATTTCACTCTAAAACACACATTTAAAATGGGTCAGCTCTTAAGGTGCCTCTTTCTTCCCCCTCTTTATAGGGGGAGCCTGGAGCAGCGAGCTTAGATATAAACATCTACTTGTGAGATCTCCGTAAGGAGGTAAGGTGAATCCCATGGTTGGTAATCAATGGTGGGAAAGCACATACAGGATCATTATGTAGAAAATGAGGCCTATTCAACCTGAGTGCTGAATGAGGCAGGACTCCCATGGAGTGAACAACATGTCTTCATGTAATTAAAAGTCACTTCATAATCAACAGCCACAATGAGAGAAGGCAAATAGCACTGGTAAACTTATTTCTGATGTTTACTGATGCCTGAGTGCTTGACTTTATAAATTCAATAAGCAATATCTAGCTCTACATGTATATGTATGTAAATAAACATAAATATTTGAAATTTTTGTTCAGCTTTTTCTCTGAATTTATCATGAGCCAGACCTTTCACTGATGTAAATGAGGGTAGTTCTGGTTTCTTCCACACATTTATGACAGTTTCCTCTAGCTGAAGATCTGGCCTAGTTTATGCTGTATGTCTTCTTTTTTTAAGTACCACAGACATATAAAGTGAATCAATATTTCCATAGTTATGCTGATGCACCTCCACTTATAATTGCTGATGAAATAAAAAAAAAAAGTGGCAATCTTCTGGTGAATTAGTAATTTTTCTTTCTGTTTTGTCTAAGCTTCTCTTGCCTGTGTGACTTAAAAATAAGTTCAAACTGAACATAGTAAAACCATCTCTCATAGCAGAGGAGAGCTGACTATAAGCAGTGCAACTTCTGGATAGGAGATATTGTAGTTAATACTATTTTGAGAGGAAGGAGGGGATTTTCTTGCCAAAACACTAAGAGAGTTGGATACCATTATGAAGTAACTGTTTGGTACATTGGCTTGCTGAGTTTTAGAAACTAAAAATCTGGAATTTCCTTAAAACCGCCAAACCTGAAGGAATGTTATTTAATCCTTCCAAGCAGCCCCAGGCAGAAAATAGATTTGGGCACTTAAATGTTTCCCTAGATGACATTATATGATGTATTTTACATGCTGTTTCTCATGGACCCGGAAACAGATTGTTTGGTTTCTGTCTTTCATTGGAGTTCTACACAGAGAGGACTACACAGTACCAATTCACATTACTTTTTGGAGCTTTCATTTCTTATACTCTCGTACTCTTAAATGTGAGGCTTTAAAGGGGCTTTATGGTCCTATTCTTAATTTTATTTTTTTTTTTTTTAAAAGGAGTTACTCACTTCAGTCCAAAGTCCAAACATTGTCATTGCTCAAGGGTTCTATACAAAAAAATTAATACTAGAGATTTCTTCGAAAGCCTCTGGCTGCAGAAAAATAAAAAGAACCAGGTCATGCCACTGGTAATAGACACAGAACCACAGAATCACACAGAATCACAGAATATTAGGAGTTGGAAGGGACCTTGAAAGATTATCCAGTCCAACCTGCCTGCCAGAGCAGGATCACCTAGACCAGGTCACACAGTAACACGTTCAGGCGGGTTTTGAATGTCTCTAGAGAAGGAGACTCCACAACCTCTCTGGGCAGCCTGGTCCAGTATTTTGTCATCCTTACAGTAAAAAAGTTTTTACTTATGTTCAGGCTGAACCTCCTAAGCTCCAGCTTGCTCTTATTTCACCTTGTCCTGTCATTGGACATCACAGAGAAGAGCCTGGCTCCTTCCTCCTGACACTCCCCCTTTACAAATTTATAAACATTAATGAGGTCACCCCTCAGTCTCCTCTTCTCCAAGCTAAAGAGACCCAGCCCCCTCAGCCGCTCCTCATAAGGGAGATGCTCCACTCCCTCAATCATCCTTGTGGCCCTGCGCTGGACTCTTTCAAGCAATTCCCTGTCCTTCTTGAACTGAGGGGCCCAGAACTGAACACAATATTCCAAATGCGGTCTCACCAGGGAAGCGTAGAGGGGGAGGAGAACCTCTCTCGACCTACAGCCACACCCCTTCTCATACACCTCAGGATGCCATTGGCCTTCTTGGCCATGAGGGCACATTGCTGGTTCACGGTCATCCTGCTGTCCACCAATGTTCTCAGGTCCTTTTTTGCCTGGCAGCTTTCCAGCCACTCGTCCCCAGGCCTGTAGCGCTGCACGGGGTTATTGCACCCAAAGTGCAGGACCCGGCACTTGGCCTTGTTGAAGCTCATACAGTTGGCCTCAGACCATTGATTCAGCCTATCCAGGTCCCTCTGCAGAGCCTTCCTACCCTCAGGCAGATCAACACTCCCTCTTAACTTAGTGTCATCTGCAAACTTACTGAGGGAGCACTCAATCTCATCAGCCGGATCATTGATAAAGATGACTGACTTTGTATGGATGAGTATTTAACAGTGGGTAAAACAGACAGAGAATATTGTCTCTCTGTTATGTCCTAAATGTGGTTCCCAGCAAAGGAATAACGATGGGCAGTGTTGCTAGTGACCACATTAAAGTGCAAGCCTGATTCCCAGAGAAGCTCCAGTCTTCCATTTCTAATCACAAGTTAATACTAATAATACAGGATATGATAGGAGGAATATTTACTTGACTTGAAAAAGAAGGAGGGAATAGTAGCAGTAAAAGTGATCAGGGTAGTACTTCGCTTTCTCCAGTTCACACAGAGAAGGAAAGTAAAATATTTAATGATACTTGAAATACATTTTCATCCTTCACCAGCAGTGCTTGTCGAAAACAGCAACAAGATTCCACTGAAAATGGTGTATAGTCTCACACTGCCTTTTCACATGTGAGACAGATCCTTAGAAGACAAAACTCGCTATAATCCAGCCTGGCCATGCTGTTTTTAATCACTATATTCCAATGAGTTCAGGCTAGAGAGCTTCTATCTTGAAGAATCAATGTGATTTCCTCCACTGGCATCAAGTCTGCTGCAATACAAAATGGCACTCCTCCAAGTAAAACCTTTAAAGGCAACTCATGGTCCTCCTCCTGCTCAGACCTCCAGGGCTCAGTGCTGGGTCCAGTCCTGT
>NW_010164300.1:1032-8964 GCF_000695765.1 Mesitornis unicolor | reverse complement strand
AAATAGTTGAAGTTAGTTTAATCCATATGTAGCGAAATATGCCAGAGCTTATTTAATACTATACAAAATTAACATTAAATTACAAAATGAGTACTTTATGGGCAAGAAGTAATTAAAAAACATGGTAAAGCATAGTTTATACTTTATATTTAAACCAGACAATGTAATAGTATCCTTTAGAAAGGGAAATCTTATTTCTCAACTATGGTTTAATCATGTACTGGGTTTTCTGTGAGGGGTTTTTGGTTGTGTCTTTGGTAATGGGGGAAGGGCTATGGAGATGGCCCTTTAAGAAGCTACCTGAAAAGCTCCCCCTTTGCCTTTGTCAGACCCACCTCTGACCACGGCCAAGCCAATCAGCGCCCCTGCGAATTCATGGATTTAAGGAGAGTCCAGGGCATGCCTCACTCTCTCTGGCACCTGCTCTGACCAGTGTGGCCCCAGGTGCGGGTGACACGGCCCTGGCCTTGCCTGGCTGGGCTTGGCCGGCCCTGACTGCAACTTAAGCTTAAACCCCACTGCAGCTCAGCTGGAGCTGGGATCTCCAGAACCACCAGAAGAGACCTGCAGCGGAGAAAGGAGTGGGGCCCAAAGAGAACAACTTTGAAGAACACCAAGGTCGGTTTGAAGGAAAGAAAGGAGAGGGAGGAGAAGGAGGACGCAGAACCCAGGTTTCCCCTTTGCAAGCCGTGGCGAGAGCCGGGTCGACTGGTTGTGTGTGAGGGAACTGTGACCACGGGCAGATCCAGATTGGAGTTTTTTGGACTTAGGCTGAAGCAGTTTTGTGTGTAAGGGAAACTGCAAATGTGGGCAGACCCATATTGGACTTTTGAGAACTTTTTTTCCCCTATGGAAAGGGGGCCATGTGGAAGCAGAGAGAGGCAGGCTGGGTGGAGACTTTCCTACTGCTGAGAAGCACATCTGAAAACCGACTGCAATCCCCCACTCCCATCCCTCTGCACCTCAAAGCAAAGGGGGAGGGGGAAGGTGAAGAAAATCAGGAACAAAAGCTGAGTCTGGGAAGAAGGGAGGGGTGGGGGGAAGGTGTTTTGATTTTAAGATCTGGTTGTGTCTCCCATTGTTATTCTCTAATGTTGATAAAAAATTAAAATTGTGGGGGTTTTTTTGTATTCCTTAAGATGAGTCTGTCTTTTGCCTGTGACCTGTTTAAGTGGTGAGAAGCCCTCCCAGTCCTTATTTTTGACTAGCCCTTTTTGGGGCATCGTGGTGCTCAGTTACGCACTGGGCCTAAACCACAACAATCAGCATCGAATTTCATAGATACAAGGTCATACAGTAGCTGGGAAATGCTTTTGCTTGTGTTTTTTTTCAGAGCAGAGAATCCTATAGAAATTCTTTGCAACTGTAACATGCATTCTGTTCAGAAAGTTGTATCTTATTTTTCAATTGCCTTCTAACCTTCATAAAGGTTAGGTTTTAAAATCAAAATGGATATTTATGGAAGTATCTTCCAACTTTCTCTTGCCAGACGTTCTCTCCCTAAAAAAAAAAAAAAGCGGGGGTGATGGTTCTGGTGATTCAATGCAACACAGTGGGTAAATATATAAAGCATAGCAAGGAATGGAAAAGTAAAACTACCTGAAAGTTGGTGGTAAAGCTGATGTAAACTTTCTCATTCTCTCTCACAAAGCACATGAACAGCATGTTGAGACTGAAGTAAGTATCAGGTTAAAACTGAGCATGGGAAATATCGCTGGATTAATCAATAGGACACAATATTTTCACTAGACCTACGTAACAGCAACAGTTGGTTCTAAAACATAAAAGACCCCCAACAAAGTCAGTGGATTTTGGATGAGTTTCTCAAATGAAGAAGCAAACCAAAGTAAGGAAGACTAGAGTTTTCTCTATTTCCACACCAATACACTTAGTCTCTGAACCAGCTCAACAGAGAATGGTAAGGTGCAGGAAAGATGTTAATCATTTTACTTTTTTTATCCTAGTAATTTTGTCATCTGATCCATTCCTATTTAAGACAATTCAGCCATGAAGTGAGAACATAAGAGCTGCATGGGCAGTACACGGCCCTGTCTTTGCCAAAAGGAACACTGGCACAGGTCTTCTCCCTTCTGATAATTGCAGGATTGTGCAGAAGCTGCTGTCACGGTAACTCTTCTTTCTTTCTTTGCAATGCTTAGCAAGCACCTTTGTTTCTCATTCTTCCTCTTTTGAGACTAGACATCAAAAAGCTAAGACACATACTATTACTATAGTCTGAAATCATGAGTTATACCAACACAACACAAGAAAGACATAGTATACCACAAATAACTGTCACTAGCCATTCCTACCTATGAAGGCAAAAATACAGTACTTCAGCTTAAAAAATTAAATTTTACCAGAATACTTATGAGATGCACAGCAAACTTACAAGGCTTTAAAAAGCAACAATGTATTTCATTACTAGTAAAAGGAGCATACAAGTGTTAAATTAACTGTAAAATAACACTCTAGTTGTTTCTTCAATACCATACTAATGTCATGGTATTCCACAAGGTGGAAAGTAGTAAAAAAATCCCACACAACTCTACGATATGTACAACTCCCCCAGTGTTATGAAGAAATCAAAGTATCACAAAGTAGGTCCAAACTTTCTAATGCATACATCCTGCATTACTCTGTCGCTTGTTCCTTTTTGTCGTAAATGAAAGGAAGCAGGCTGAATAGGAAGGTGCTGATGCCAATCTGTACCGTACATTGCTTCTGGTGCACAAAGAGCCTACTGAGTATGCGTTATATTCTACTAAAAACCTGACCTATTTTGGGATTAATGCTCTAGTTTTAGCAGAAAAACATGGATCCAATCACCTTCACTGAATTTTTAAATATTTTTATAGTGATATTACCTGCAATGCAGATTTCTGTAAGATCAAAACAAAATAAAGCATCATTTATATCAGATCCATTTACATATAGCCTCACACTAAACAGGGCATGAATTGCTTCTAAACTATCCAAACTGACCAACTAAACATTTCATTAGTGAACCCCTTTATGAAATGCAGCACTGTGAGAAATCCACCCTGCACACTTCCTTCATTAAACCAGAACAATTAAATGCAGCTCCAAACGTGCCTAATCATAAGCACCGTTACAAAGTGTCACAGTACGGCAGTTCAAACTCAACTGCATAGCTGATCTGCCTAGCAATTAGGCAAAGGAAAACTTAAGTGGGAACCCCATGTGTTTCATGAAAATATCCCTGGCTTATCAACCATAAGAAGCCTAATTCCGGCAAGGAGGTTGATTTGTTGGGATTTTTTTATCTATTAAAGACTTGCTGATCTACAGATTTCAAAAGATGAAAAGGAAAACCTTTTCCCCCTTAAAGAGTACGAATTTTCCTGCCAGACCAAAAGCAGTTACAGAAAATACATATTACTGAAAGTGGCCAATAGTTTTCATCATGAAACCACATTAGAGTAAGCAAAACCATCAGAAAAGGAATACTTGAGTTTTCAGCATCATGCTCTACAAACGCTTCTAGGTGACAGGACTCCTAATTTCAGTTTAAGTATGGTCTGATTTTTTTTTCCTGCTAACAGTAGCATTTCCTTAATATTAAACAATTAAAAATATTAACTACGAGTCAATCCAATTTACGCCTTGTATCAATTTGTCATGTACTCCTCTAATTAGAAAAAACAGCTGTGACAATATCCCAACAACAGAAGCAGCAATTTCCTCAATGTTAATAACATTAATATAGTCTAATTGCTCGTCTCCTTGAGTGGAGTATATAATAAGTGGGTTTGTAAATACAATATTTGAAACAAAAACTTTCAGCCTGATTTTTAAGTTATGCAAAGTTTCTAAAAATTTATAGTTTTAGAAACTTCACCACGAACCCTACTAATTTGACACAGCACTCCAGCATTTTAGTATTGTGTAAGCTCACGATTCCCCAAGACAGTTGGGCCAAAATGTAAATATGCTAACAATCTGCTGAAGAGTGAAGTGGCACATACTCTTGAAAGTTTTCTTCAGTTTCCTGGTATATAAATACACATGCAATTTTGTCAAGGGCAGAGAACACAGAAGTTACCATAAACCCAGTTAAAATTTCTATTGTGGAAATCAAGTCCTTTTTAATGTCGTAGAGGATTTACCACTTCTATTGCCATATTCTTGCAAGTGCCTACCTAAAAAAATGCCTTACAGCACAAAGTAAGGTTAGTTTGCTTCTCTTTAATGTTTCCCAAATGAAATTTTTCACAAGTAAAAAGTCAAATTTGAGAAAACTCCAAATGCTATCATGGCAAATTATAACAGTCTAACTGCAACTACTGGTTAGAAAGGAAAAAAAAAATCTTACCTATATACTAGCAGAAAAATTTCCTCGATCAACAAATGTAGGAGGTTTGATGTTGCACAAGACACTTTTTAAACTGTCTTGGAGGTGAATTTCAGACAGTTTCCATCCTTACAGACAGCAAGGACAGATGGTTTAAATCTGCATAATTTCATTGAGTTATTGAAAAAATGCAAATTTATTCAAAGGATCCACATTTGTGTCTTCCTTTTCCTGCAAAATATAAGTTAGAGGGATGGAAATATGCTTGGTAAATAATTTGAGTGAGATTTAATTGCAAACTAGAATATTTCAGTAAGTAAACAACTCTGAATTCCTGCAGGATCAGTGTGTCATTTTACTTTTCACAGGCCTCAGATAAGCACAGAAAGAAAATCTGTCCCAGGAGACGTAGCCACACGTGGGAGTGAAGGGGAAACATCAGCACATTTATAGAAAGGTTTGAGAAATTTCTTTAATGTTCAGAAAGACTATGCATGCTGCTAACAAACTTCAGAATCAGCTGAAAATTCATCTGCAAGAGCTCCCACCACACTGAACTTAATTCAGCTAAATCTGTGGTAACAGCCATGGAAACTTAAATGTTTTATTTCTGAAAGGACACATGTTGCTATGTAGGCAGAGTGCACATTTACACGTGCCACTGCACACAGTTTGGTCTTCCTCATTAACTCAGCACAGCTTCATTGGATGCTCCTTATTCCACACTGCCATAGTCTGTCTGGAGAAAGCAAGGATAATGCCACCACCAGTCACCCATTCTGGCTGGGCAACAGAGAGCTTCAACAAACTAAACTTGCTGTCATCCCAGAGGCAAAAAGAACAAAGTGATGCCACATTTTCTAACAAAAGGAGCACATCACAGGAGAATCAGGCCTCACATCTCTCTCACTCCTGCAGGTGCCCAGCCATTCTACAGGCTACAGAGAGATATAGACAAAAGTTCAATGAACTTTATTAACTGAACAATGGAACAACATCACTGCATTTTGCAAATTTCATCAAGATTATTATTAGTAGAATATTCTTTACAAGTTGCTACAAAATAGGACTATAAATGGCACTGTAATCCTCTAGCATGGTCTGTTGCACAGTGTAGGTCCCAGCGTGCCTAACTTACACTAGAGCATTTTCTGGAAAAAAATTAACTCCATTCTAATTTTAAAATCACCAGTGACATAAAAAAAAACAGAGCCTTGCATACTACTGTCTGTGATGGCCAATTACTCTTTCTGTAGAGAATTCCAATTCAAAATAAAGAAAAAAAGTGTAACACTAAATCCCAAGAACTGTATATTTTTGGATGTGTTTTCTCTGGAAATGCTTATGTACTGGTCAAGTTTATCCATAACAATTTCTGCTGTCACTCAGCATGGAATACTTTTTATCTTTGACCATATTGCATGCTTTCCATCGCTGTCAGGGCTTTATGAACCTATCTCAATTTGTTGGCATCTTTGCTGAGCTGCTGACTCCAAAACTGAACACGCTATTCTACTTCGATTATGAAAGTCACAAATGCAGTAAAAATAACATCTCTAGTTCAGATTTCTGTTTCAACACCTAAAAATGTATTATACTTTGGCCATAATATCAGCATACAACAAACTATGGATCAGCACCAGTATAATTCTGTAATCATTATTCATCATTCCCTCATATACCTCTGTGACTGCACTATCACCAAGAACAGTGTTCCAAATAATAGTATGAAAAACCTACTACTAGCCTGCAATCAAGGTCCGCAACATGACTTAGCATCTTTCCCTTTTCTTAACCAAAATCTTAAACACATGCTTCCAGGAAGCTATCACATAAAACACCACTGCCTGTATCAGTCAATCTAAAAACTATACTACGCCAATTTGGCAAGATCTATCTTCCAGCAAGCCTTTTCAGGAGTCATTAATTACACTTCCCTCTTTCAGTCCTTCATTATTCAAGCCTTTTCTCAATCACTCCATTAGTTCACATGGATTGAAGTAAAGATGAAAACTCTGAAACTGAGTCATAACACTTGGAAAAAGTGTTAATTTTCTTTTGATCTCCTGAAAGAAAAGTTTTTCATTTCTCTGAAAAAAGAACTAACTAAATGTCACAGAATCACAGAACACAGAATCACAGAACGTTAGGGATTGGAAGGGACCTCCAAAGATCATCCAGTCCAATCCCCCTGCCGGAGCAGGAACACCCAGATGAGGTTACACAGGAAGGCGTCCAGGCGGGTTTTGAATGTCTCCAGAGAAGGAGACTCCACAGCCTCTCTGGGCAGCCTGGTCCAGTGCTCTGTCAACTTTGAAGATCTGCTTAAGGGACTCTTTAGAAAGAAATCTTTGAAAATTAGGTGGGTTTTTTGAATGCCTTTCCATTTTGCATAACATTTGTAATGTTCAGTTATTTACCATACAATGTTTTTATGTATCCTTTTCTTAATGTATTTACATTCCATGTACTGTTAACGACATCATCATTGAAGACAAGTGTGATACAGGTGTTTAATTCAGTTCGTCCTCAGCTAAGTATTGGTAATTGCACATATCTATTCCAGTTCAATATAAACTAACAGGTTAGTTTCACTATTTCAAGTACATTAATTTGAATCAGTACCATTATCAGACTATATCCATTTAACCAAAATCTTCCAGCCTTAGAAATTTTTTTATTTACATTCTTTTCCTTCTGTAATTAACTCTTACTTAGTATTTTCTTTATGTCTGTACTTCTCCTTTGATTAAACCAGTTTTCCAATATTATAGAGTTGCAATTAACTGCTTCCTAAACAGAGCTGTTTGTTTTCAGGAGTAAAAGCGGGTCTTCTGTATCAAACGTAGCATCAGGCTTTTCCATATCATTCTCTGAATATTTTATACAACTCATTTTTTATTCTATTATCTCAATTTAATTTTGTCTTCTAATTCCTTTGATCACATTCTTAAGTGAGCAGAATCCTGTCAAACAGTTTTTACTGTGCTGTGACTGAGTCTTCATTTTCAGTCTGGATGAGGTCCAAATTAACTTTTTTTTGATTAGTAATATTCAACTGTCGTTCTGTTCTTCAGTCTGAGCATTATGAAGCAGACACTCACTGTTACCATTTTGCACTTCAGTTCTTGCAAGATTGATCCACTGTTGCTGAAAGCTTCCCAAGCTATTGGTAATTCAAATTAAAGCATCTTTCTCCTCCCCTTCTGCCACTTAAGTCTTCCCCAATATGCTAAATATCAAATCACATGAGTTGTGCCACTGGGCTTCAGTGTTTCCCTAGTGTTATTATATTTGTTAGTTTTCCCCCTTAGTTGCTGAGCAACTTTTAGAATACTGTCTACAGACGGCTTCCCATGATAATGCCGTAAAAGCTTTACATTAGTGTGAAACCACGTTTCAGTCACATTTTAACTTTACATTGTTTAAAAGAAGAAACATGTTAGAAACACTGGGATGGGCTTGAAAACTTTTCTACTCCGTGGGCCTACCGCAACATTCCTTCCAACACCTTTCTATTTTGCTAAAAGTATGCAGCCCTCCTACTCAAACTGAATTTACATCCCTTGACCTTCTGCCCCTAAAAAACATTTCCCAGACCGCTGAAAAACTCTCGT
>NW_010164300.1:0-1001 GCF_000695765.1 Mesitornis unicolor | reverse complement strand
CCGATCATTATGCTGGAGAGGAGCTAAACTATATTTGACATATATTTTTCCCCTTAAGAAAACTTTGATTTTATGCAACTGAATATCTTTACTCCTGGGAATAATTTCCTTGTTAGACCTTTATGCATATCTGTTTAAAGATTTGATTCAATCTTAGATTATTTTTTTCCTTGAATAATTCTGCATATTATATTTTAGGACCTTCTTGTGTCAATGAGCATGCTTTTTTGCACAGAATTTCATTAGGTCTTAAAAGATAAAAATGAAATTCAGAGCATCGTCCTTTAATGCGTTTGCAGTTCGAACTGCATTCCTCTCCAAATAGCTTCCAGATGTCTCTTCCTGTACATGCTGGTAACATATAAATATGAAAAAATCAAATCACTATTGATTTACAACACAGATAATTAGGGATGAATGTGTAGTAAAGTTTTCTAATAGAATTCTGTCAATCATTTCCAAGTACTACTTTCTCATTATGTGTTTGCTGAAACTATATGATGGAATTCTGCTGGTGACATTTGAGTGATAGTGACTTTGATTTCAAAGGAAATGTTTCAGGTTCATTTCATTACCTTGGAAAAGTAAAAGCAAATTTGCCTTATAAAAAGCAATTACTTCTTAGCTGACCAGTGCACAATAGCAATATAAAAAAAAATTCTCATTCCACTATTCAAATCCTAAACTAGCAAACTGGTGTTTGATTTTGCTTTAAACCAATTTTACCTTGTTTGAATTGCAAAACCATTTAATCTTCATAAAGTAGGTTATTATAATGGAGATCATATTTTATTGGTACAGTACACCAGCCTGGAACAAACAAGGGTGGTTTTTTGTGGTTTGCCTTTTTTATGGTTTGTTTTTTGTTTGGTTGTTTTTATTTAATCTAAAGAAGGAATGCTTAAAATTGGAAGAATACCCACAACCTTCAGGTATACGTTTTGAAACTTTTTACCAATACCTACAATAAAAAGTTGTCATGGTTTAGGGCTGGGCCGGCC
>NW_010164299.1:0-1238 GCF_000695765.1 Mesitornis unicolor | reverse complement strand
TGCACAGCAAACTCTTCACCGACGCCTCCTCGCGCAGCATCGGGGCCCTCAACAAGATCAACTTCAACACGCGCTTCGTCATGAAGACGCTGATGACCATCTGCCCCGGCACCGTGCTGCTGGTCTTCAGCATCTCCCTCTGGATCATCGCCGCCTGGACCGTGCGGGTGTGCGAGAGGTGAGGGGCTGGGGTGGGGGAGAGGGGGGCGCGGTTTGGGATGCACGGTGGTTTGGGATGCGCGGCGGTTTGGGATGTGCAGCAGTTTGGGATGCTTGTGGGTTCAGGATGCACAGTGGTTTGGGATGCGGAGCAGTTTGGGATGCTCATAGGTTCAGGATGTGCGGAGATTTGGGATGCGTGGTGGTTTGGGATGTGTGGCGGTTTGGGATGTGCAGCAGTTTGGGATGCTGTGTTTTGGGATGCTCATAGGTTCGTTCAGGATGCACGGTGGTTTGGGATGTGCAGTGGTTTGGGATGCTCAGCAATTTGGGGTGCCTGGTGCTTTGGGAGGCCTGGTGGGTTGCGATGCTCAGCAGTTTGGGACGCTGAGTGGTTTGGGATGCGCAGCAGTTCGGGATGCATGGCGGTTTGGAATGCTCAGCGTTTTGGGATGCTCGTGGGTTCAGGTTGCACAGCGGTTTGGGATGCTCATAGGTTCAGGATGTGCGGTGGTTTGGGATGTGTGATGGTTTGGGATGCGCAGCAGTTTGGGATGCTCAGCAGTTCAGGATGCCTGGTGGGTTGCAATGCTCAGCAGTTTGGGATGTGCGGTGGTTTGGGATGCACAGGGGTTCATGACGCTCAGCAGTTTGTGATGCGTGGTGGTTTGGAATGCTCAGCATTTTGGGATGCTTGTCGGTTCAGGATGCTCAGTGGTTTGGGACACGTGGTGGTTTGGGATGCTCAGCGTTTCAGGATGCTCAGTGGTTTGGGATCTGGGGTGGGTTTAGAATGCTCAGCAGTTCAGGATGTGTGGTGGTTTGGGATACGCAGTGATTTGGGATGCTCAGCAGTTCGGGATGCTCAGTGGTTCGGGATGCTCAGCAGTTTGGGATGCTCAGCAGTTTGGGATGCGCAGTGGTTTGGGATGCTCAGTGGTTTGGGATGCTCAGTGGTTTGTGATGCTCAGTGGAGCTGCGATGTCCCAACACCCAGTGAGGGAGGTGCAGAGATTTTGGGGCTCGGGGGCACCGAGGGGGCAGAGGCAGGGCCAGCCCCGTCCCCCTGCGCGGTGCCG
>NW_010164298.1:80531-82253 GCF_000695765.1 Mesitornis unicolor | reverse complement strand
GGAGCTCCGGGCTCGGGAGCGGAGTACGGTCCTAGTTGCCGGGCTGAGCCATCGTCCTGCCGAGCCCAGGCGGAGCGCGGCGCGTAGCCCTACGGCCTCTTCCCCGAGAGCAAGGCTCGGCGCCTCGGCTCACACGTGTCGGTCCGGGGCCTTGCCGGCGAGGAGAGGCTGCGTTAGAGGAGGGCAGTTACTCGGGCTGAGGGACGCCATCGTGGGCTGCACTGAAATTGAAAGTGTGCCGTGCTCTGCCCGGGGAGCTCAGCAGCTGTAAGGCCGGCCGTGCCTGTCAGCGGCAGGGCTCGGAGTGACGCTGGTTTACCTGGGGGGGTGGGAACCTGGCTGCGATTACTTTCTCTCGCCTCTTAACTGTCCGGAGTGTGCCATCGGACAGCCCTAAGGCCATAAGCAACGGAAACCTTCCGGTTGTAGTCCGAGTCGGTAGTTCCGGCGCAGGCTCGAGTGCAGCACCTTAGAAGTGGGATCTGTTTTTCGAACTATGAAACGGAGATATTCAGTTCTTCGGGAACAGATTAAAGGTCTGTAAGGATAATCTGCAAGAGAGGTTGCCGTTTCTAAACCCAGTAGCTATATTTTGTAGTAGAGATTGTCAGTACTTAATATTTACGGTAAATTTATTAACGTAAGTAATAAGTTATGACTTCATTAGTACTTTCCATCAATTTTATCTGGTTTATAGCTGTTTTAGATGAGTCTTTTCATACTTAAATGGAAATTTCAGTTTTAGGTGGGAGGAAAATGTTGTAATTATATCCCTTATATCCAGTAGTTAAAGCTAGCTGAAAGTATTTGTCTGTGTTTGACAAGTCCTACATGCTGCACAGCTACCCGTGAGCTGTGTGGATTTTGGTGTGTCTTAGATACCATTGACAGAAGGATTAAGAAAGTATTGATTTCAAGCTTTTGGTGAGGAACAGGAACAGGAGAAGGCAAAGTTACTTGCTGCACTAACAGCTTGTTTAACATTTCCAGTGCATTTTACCCTGTGTTCACCAACTGTGTTACCACTCACAAGCAAACTACTTTATTTCCATGGTATGAAAGGGCCATAAAACTAGTCCCACTAGTATCGAAGGAAAAAAAGTCACAGAAGTTTGCTGATAAAACCACTTAGATCATTTTCGTGGCAGATCTCACTTTGGATATAATTCTTCTGCATGCTCCACATTACCTTCAGCTTTTCCCAGCAGCTGAAGATTTGTGGAGATCAGTCAGGCTCCATTGAATGAGAAGTCATAAAGACATAAATGACTTTTTAAGTTCTGTAGTATTGTATCACTGCAGTACTGCTTTCTATTTAAAAACTGTGCTACTGTATTTGAGAAGACTGTGAACACAACAGATACTTATGCTGATAGAGCTTCAGAATGACAAAATGTCTGAGATGAACGTGGTTTTTCTTCACTTGTTGAACTTTTGTGAGTTTATTTTGCCAAGAAGAGTAACTTAAGTATCTCAGTAGTACAAATAAGCTAAACAAATAGTAAAAAGTATTAGATCCAGACTGAAAACTAATGATAAAAGATTCTGGGTATAAAGCATGTCAAAAGGAAAATAAAAGTAAATGTAAGGTAGAGTGAGAAGGAGAGATGTTCTGGTTGTTTCAGAATGTGTGCTTAATTCTCTGTTTCTTTTCCCCGTGTCTCAAAGCTAAATGCTTGTTGAGGTAGTTGGTGATTAAATCTAGCCTAGAGCCTGTGCCTG
>NW_010164298.1:49878-80500 GCF_000695765.1 Mesitornis unicolor | reverse complement strand
ACTTTTTTTCATAGCCGCTCTTCTCCCTGCCTCTTCTTGAGTATTTTCTGTTCTGATGTTTACTTTGTCCCCATAATGGCAGCATCTTAAATTCTCTGCAGATCTACTGAGGGATACAGAAAGGCACAATGCGTGTCCTGAAGTGTTCCCAGTGTGCAAAGGGAGAGCAGAGGCCAAAGAGAGCAGACTGTCTGCTGAAGTAAATAATTAAATGGTATTGTTCTTCTCACTAACAACGCTTTCCTTGTATTTGTTGGTCTGAACAGTTCTCTGTTAAGTGTCTCTAGAAGTTAATAAATTGAAAAAAGGTTTGGGGGTGGGGTTGGTTTGGCTTGGTTTTTTGATTATGGAAAAACCTATGGCATATTTTGGTGTTAAATACAGTGTAGAGCACTTCCACTATTTTACCCTATTTAAGTATGTTAAAAAATAAAAAATGAACATATAGGAATATGTCACCATCTCATCTTCTAAGTAATGCTTAAGCATAAAAATACGTATGTGATTAAAGCCTGACGGCATTCTTTCCAAGCAAAGAGCAATCACCTGGAAAGCTTCAGAAACCCCCAAAGACCACTCTGCTCCAGTGGCAGGAGCTCTTGATAGTGTCTGATGAGCTTTTAATATTGTTGCTGGATCATATATGCCTCAAAAATTCTTAAGTCTTTAGGTTTACATGTTGAAATGGTAAGTGTAGTGGTTATCCAAAAGGCTTGGAAGTCTTGACAGTTACTGCTATTAGAAAAACTAGTTGATATCTCAACTAAATGTTTGCAACACGCTTGCAGACTTTTACAAGAAACTAGAACTTGTTTTTTGCAGTTACAAGCTGTGCCTGAATCTCCTATTGCTTTGGCGTGTCCAGCCATTTGATAGCATTGAAATGAAAGTGGTTTATAGGTATTAATTAAAAGGAACTTGCATCATTTTATGAGCTCTGCCTGGATGAGGCCACAGTGATGATAGTTACAAACCTCATAAAGCAAACACTGCTTATCAGTTGTCAGTAGACCATTGATTAATATGCCTGGGAATAAATGTTGCAATTATTTCTTAATAAACAAATTATCCAAAGTCACTCCACTGGTCTGTCAGTCTCATGACCCAGAAATCTGTATGTACAAAACTGTTCTCAGCGAGGCAGAAGAAGAAAAGATAAAAGTTTGGACAGTTTCCCCCTGCTGCCTGTGTTGCTGAAGGCATTTCCCCTGCTGGCTGTGCGCTGGCCAGGCTGCAGGCAGATTAATTATGTCTCTGAACTCTGAGTAAGAAAAGAGATTTGGAATAAACAGTCTTCTGTATTGATTTCCTTATTTATATAGCTACTCAGTGCAAATTTTCTAGGAAAGGACATGTGGAAATTAATTGTATTCAATACTTACTAATATCAAAATTTTATATTTCATGGTAACTGATACACTCTTTGTACAGTGTTCCTTCACCTCTGCCAAATGCTCAAAGGTATTGTTTTATATTTCAATATAAATAGGAGACACTGCCTACTTTTATTTCCTCCCTATTTTTTTTTATTTTGCATGCATTAATTGAAAATATGGGTGGCTTTTAGTACAGTTTTGGTTGGTTTTGTCAATCACAAGGTACATTCTTCTCACAGGAGTTTGCTTTTCTGCTCTGTGCTATCTCAGATCAACCTAATCACTTTGTAATGCAGCAGTGTAAATAGCAGCATAGAACAGGTTGCTAACTGAAGAAAGGTTTCATTATGGTTTAATCTTAAAGTCGGATCAGTAGTATGGGGACTTTCTGTAGCCTTACTTGTGTCTTTTCTGGGGCATGAAGGTTTGATCCTTAGGGCATTCCAGAATTCTGCAGCGCAAGTAATGATCAAACAAATTCTGTTCATTACCATTCAGCCTGGAAAGCACCTTCCTTTCTGTTGTCAAACAATGCATCTGTTGCCTTAGAGAGAGAAATACACCTTTGCTAGCCCAAGGACTTTGGGTACCTCCTGTGTGCAAGCTAAAACCCATTATCTCTCTACTCGGCAAGTTTGATGGGACTGCCTCGCTCTAGGGAAGGGCATTTTAGGTGCATTACCAAACAGTTTTAAGGCTTTCTCTGCCCGAGAAACTTCACACTAGCGAAAAGAAGAATTACCATGTGCTGAAATTAAACTGTGTTATGTGTTCCTGGATCTGAGGGCTGGATGTTGCCCAAACAAGAAGGGTCATAGAGCAGGCTGCCGCAGTGTTTAATGTACTCAACTGCCACTGCCCAAAAATTGATAAATTCTAAAGACTGTGGTGTAGACAAGGTACTATAAATGAAGATTTGCATATTTTTGTACTTTTATCTCACTCAATTCAGCACAGAGGAAGAGTAACAACTGTTAACAATAGGAAGAAAAACTGATCTGGTTGGGGGGACGTTTGTTAGGTTTTACTTCACTGGTAATCTGTTTCATAATCCAAAAGAAAGGATAGCAGTTTAATGTGAGTTTTGGGACATATGCTTGTTTGGGTTTTAAAATCCATCCATTTCTAGCCTGAAAACTTTTTAAATTCCCAGGGCTAGGAACATGCAAAACTGCTGTGGTAGGCTCACAGAGTGTCTGCTCCACCTTCATCTGGGGAGAGACCTGTCACGAACATTCAGAGAATTTTTGTCTCTATTTGGTTTTGCTCTAGCACTGCTCTGTTTAAGAAGATTGGATCTATGCTCCTGCACTTGGAGGGTAAAATAAGTGGCACAAGAAACAGAACAGTAGTTAAAAATTGTGTGGAAATTGTTTTAAACAATGGTGGAGTAATCAGGCCTTGGTTAATGGTCTGAGTAACCGCTGTGTGGATTTTCATTAGGAAAATTGTGCCTTGCCTCACATCAATAAATGCATGTGGAGGTAGGAGGCTTCTCCTCACAGATAAGATGAAATAGATAAGGGTAGTAGGAGGAATTATCTTATATAAAACAGGAACAAGTTTTAAAATCTGGCTCTTAATCACCTTAGGTAGCCTCTTTGTGCCTGAATTTCCCGGTTTAAAAGGAGGAGCCCATGGTACTTGCACTTCTTTTTTTATGAACCCCTTGGTCATATGCAGTCAAAAAGCTCCCTGTGGGAGTGGCATATATCACTGAATAAGGGGATTTTTGTGTGAGGCTGGGATGTAACTGGTTGCAGTGACTCATTCATTAAAATTACTCTGCTATAGGATTTTTGTTCCTGCAGACTTGAATGTACATAAATGCTGCATCTGCAGAAACAATTTAAATGGACAAAGGGAACATCACTTGCACAGCACTTAAATCTACAAAGTGTTCAACTCTCGAGATTATAGTGATCCAGATCCTGTTTTCTTCCTGATAGGAACCATTTATTTGAAATAAATAGTATGTTTTTTTCCTAGGAACAGCCCAAGGGAAGAGTTGCACACTTCTTTGCAATTAATGTGACCGCGGAATTTGGGTGAAGCTATTGTATTGTCTTTCTTGTGACTTCCTCAATTCATTTGTGACATTGCTAAATGGATATTTGTTCCTCTTCCCTTTCTTAGTCTTACTAAATATACCCTCGTGGCTTAGAATAATGTGAATTTTTCAGCCCTAGAATGACCTGTAGATTCTGATATCCTGCATACCAACATTCCCACTCCATTGGGCCAACTTAGTTCCTGTGATTTTTCATGAAATGCGGCCTGTGGACTCATACTCAGCAGCTGCTGTTATTTAAAAGTTACGTTTGGTTTAACAACAGAAACTCTTTTCTTTTTTTTTTTTTTTCTGCAGAGGAGACCTACCAATGGCAGTTTAAGAAATATTTCTGTCACAGAGCATCTTTCTAAGCATTGATTCTTCTGCTTCCATTCTAAGTCATTGGGGGTGCTGCTCATCGTTGTTGGCCTGTGCTTGAAGAAACTGCTGAGAATTTACTTGATGTTTGGTTGGTATGGCTGTTGTGTTTAGGAGCCTTGATTATAAAGCTTGTTGTGGTAGAAAATGTATAGAATTAATACATGGGGGCAGAGAACAGGAAGAGAAGTAAACATCACTCCTTGGATGCGGTCTCAGACAGCTCTGCCATGGAGTTACTTCTGCAATAAGTGAGCATTGCTGACCAGTTCAGTACAACTCTCAACTGTCAAACTGGGCTTTGAGACTCTGTACGTTAATGGTATTTTGGAAATGTTAGCAGCGCTACTCTTCAGACACTGTTCATACCTCTGCACACCTCAACAAAATGGAAGGTTACGCATTTATACAACAGGATAAAAATTGTTTTGATTCTAACTGTAACTGGCATAAACATGGTAACTTTGTCAGATTGGTTTTGTTTGGTAGATCTGCTGCAGTTTTTTGGGGTTTTTTTGGATGGACAGCTCATACACTGTTAGAGGGCAGTATTGCCAATTGTTTATCATGTAGATGGCCTAAAGTGCATTTCTGTAATGTTGCATGTGTTCAAAATGTATTTCCCATAAATGCTAGTTGAGGCTTTGATTAGTATTTCTGTTGATGTGATCTTCAGTTGTCATATAATAAGTACCCGGGTTAACCTACCTGTCTGTCCTCCTATCCATGAACATATTGATAAAATGACTTGTGATGTTTAAATTCTGATAATGGCAGGAAAATACTCAGTTTTGTGAGCATATGGTCAAAGTAAACTGTTCATTCTGCATCCTTTGCTGTCTGCAGAGTCTGCAGTGGTGGTGCAGATCAGCAGTCCTTACAGTTCAGCTCTTGATTAATCCTTGAATCTCCATCCCTAATATGCTTTAAATGATGTGATGGTATTAGAATGAATGCACTAGGTGAACATTGTGAGAGACCTTACTAACCTGATGTGCAAAAGATCAAATCTAGGCTTGTTTTATGTGCCTGGCTCTGTAACCCTCAGCCTGATTGAAGAAACATAGAATGGTCTGGCTTTATTTCATGTGTAGCTTCTTATTCAATGTAAAATCCTGTTGGCAATTTTAAAATGTTTTTAGCAGTGCTGTTTACTAGAATTTATTTGCAGCACAGCATCTGCTTGGTGTGGGTACTTGGACACGTGGACATGCATCTAAACTGATTTGAAACTTATACTGTGAATTGCTGTATACCGAAAATGTTAAATAACATCAATTCACTGCAAGGAAAGTACGGAATTGAGCTATTGTCATCCAATAAAACTTGGTTTTGTACAGCATTTTTCATGCAAATTATATTTGAATGCTTTAGAAGTAAATCATACTGTAAGGGTAAAGAGGCATTTTCAGTGAACATAGCAAGGTGAAACAGTATTCCTCTTTTTATACAGAAATGAGCTAGTCAGATGAAAGAGATTGCAGAAAGGTGTGTGTTTGAACTAGGCTGACCAGATGCAGTGCTCTTTCCTATGTGTCACAAGATAAGTGAAAAGACTTGTTTTGTCACAGTGTCTGTTATCAAACTATTGATTTTGAGTAGAGCCAAATCTGGACCGCTGTTCCAGTGTTTCTGGTCAGAAATAAAACTTGTTCTTGACTGGAAAAGAAGGTCTTGGAATATTTTAAATTAACACATCTCTTTGTCTTCTTGCAGAGCGTTTCTTCGAAGCACTTGTTTAGCTACTATGAGCTTGCTATTTAATGACAACAGTTGTGGAGCCCAAGACGTGGAAAGCGGCTGCTGCGTGGCGATGGCCAGTGCCTGCAGTGCTGGAGCCAAAGAAGACAGCGTAAGCGTCAGCAGTGGGACTGGGAACCCTCCAAGCTCTTTCACGGAGGAAACGCAAGGATATGACGTGGAGTTTGATCCGCCCTTGGAAAGTAAATATGAATGTCCCATCTGTTTGATGGCTCTTCGGGAAGCAGTGCAGACACCATGTGGACACCGTTTCTGCAAAGGCTGCATTGTCAAATCGATACGGTAAAGGAAAAACTATGGAAGTTGCTTTTTAAAGAAGTTCAGTTACCAAAGCAGAGCAGTTTAAGGGCAGTGTAAACTAAATACAACTGCTTATGGTGCATTACCAGTGAGTACTAATAGAACTTTGGGGTTTTATAATTCATTAAAGATGATTTAAACACCAAAGCATCATGAGTTTGGAGGTTGCACGAGCTTTAGATATTTTGCCATTTTATACAAAATTTACCCAGGTCATGAATTTAAAAGTTAAAACATTAAATAATAATTTTTTAAAAGTAGCCAAATCCTCCAAATAAATTCAATTTTCAGCCCAGGATTATAAAACCTGTCTTTTCCCTATGATTGTTTTTCTCGATAACTACAGGCAGCTACAGACAACGTGCTTTCTTGGTGCAGGTATGGGAATTCATACTTTCAAGTCTTCACTTGAAATCAGCTGCTTTCTTGTTGAGCTGGAAGAGAGAATGTGATGAGGGAATAGTCTCAACAAAATGTTGAGAGGAGAAACTAGGTGGCATCTGGGGGAGTGGGAATGAGATACAAAGACAAGATCAGGGTGGGCTCATAAAAACGAATGATTGAAAGAGCAGGGAAGGGCAGAAGGCACGCTGGTGGAGTGTACTTCCCCCCAAACCTGAAATACAGCAGCCAGTGTCCCACACATGTCAGTGAGTATTGGAACCCATTGATAGGGGGCTAGATATCATGCTGTAGGGTTTCTCCTGCTCAGCATAAGCTAGATTTTTTTCTTACCCAATTGCTCGCGTAGCTCAAATGTCACAGTACTTTGTTAGGAATCTGAGTAATTAGCTCTGTGTGACCCACATGTAGAATTGATTAATTTCCAACTTTACTTTGCACACCTTTGTGTAAAGATGATCAAATTGTCTTCAGTGTTACTGTACAACGTGGGTTTTTTAGGCATTTGTTTTAAATATGCAAAATGGACAGTGCTTTCTTGATTGGTTTTCCATACCATTTATCCAAAGTTCTATTCCATTTCTTTTTCTTCATGGCCAAACAATTTTTTTTTCTCTACTTGCAGCAAAAGAGCAGGCTATTATTTTCCTTTATAGCAAGCACAGAAGTTTATTGTGTGTGTTTGCAGCACAGTTCTAGTTAACATTAGTTTCATCGGTGTTTCTGAGAAAAGGATGCACATTCATTATCCAGACAATGCAGAATACCACCAGTGTTCACCCATGCAAAGTCACTCACCTGTGGATTCTGCAGGGGAAGCTGAGAGATACTCAGTTCTCCACCAACCATACCATGAGATCACCCTGCTCCCTCAGTCCCTTGTCTTGTTCACTACAGTCCTACCTCTGCAAAAAAAGTATGGGAGGCTTTACCCAGCTGCATCACTTAATGGTGTTTGCATCAGCCAGGTGTGTGCAAGGAGGCAAAACACCCCAAACCTTCACCTGTCAGCTTTGACTGTAACGCAGTTCCCTGTGCAGAAGCAGTTGGCTTCACTTTCTGGCCTTTGCACATTCCAACCTAAATTCTTTCAAGAGGTTAATGCACATAATTCCATGCATGCTTGTAAACATTGGATTACACCTTCGTACTAATAAAGACCATTACATTTTGGAATTCCTTACTTGTTTTCTCTGAGCTTGCTCTATTTGATGGCAGTAGCAATTTTTATGCTCTTCTTTAACTTGAATATTTCTGGAAGAAGGAAAAATCTTTAAACCTTCTTGTGGGTATGATGTCTATAAACCCTGTGAAGGTAAATCAGTCCCTGTTGAAGTATACTGAGCTTTAGAAATGTCTGCTTACCAATCATTTCAAAGACAACAGAATTCTGAGGTTGAAAACTGAGGGGAAAATGACTAAACTTAAATTTATCAAAAATGTGTGTCTCATTTCCAGTCTTTCAGATCCTTAACAGCTATGGTGATCTTGTTTTCTAATCCTTTTGCTTTTGCTGATGAGCAGCACAGTTACAGTCATTGGTTAGAATTTACCACAGGACTGAGTGGGGAACTGCAGTGAACCTGTGCTCAGAACACAACAGCTCATAGCAGGTAGAGAAACTTCCTTCTTAAACCCCTGGCATGGGAAATGGTTTCTCTTCCTTTTGAAATTAACAGAGCATTTGCTCTGCTCTAAGTTTTAGGTCTGCAAATAGTTTCAATGACCAGAAGCTTTTGCTTCTTTTATACTATTTCCCCGTTTTTCTTCATTTCAACAGGTAGTGTTGAGTGTTTCAGTGAATACTAAACATAGGTGGAAAGCATTTTTCATCTTGGAGGTTATAGATCATCACTGTGATATTTCAGATGTTCCACTGATAGTAAATGTTCTCTCTCATTTTTTTCCCACTGAAATCTGTCTTTGGAGCGCAGTTTGAGTGAGTGCTTGTGAAAGCAGACCAGACAGATTAAACTGCCAGACCCCTCTTAATCCCTGCAGGGCTGAATTGCAGGCTTAATTGGGATCCATGGATCAAGCTATTGATTTGGAGTATGTAGTGTCTACTGTACAGTATTGATTTGGAGTATGTAATGCCTACAGTACCTTATTGATTGATGTCGCTGACAAGCTTCTGCAGAAGTAAATTGAAAATGGAAAGTGATTTTTACATTCTCTAAGTACTGTTTTTTCATTAAGTGATTGTCACAGCCTTTATTTGATCAGGAAAAAGTTGCTTCAGTTTACTCCTCATTTCCCCACTGTCTTGCTAAAGTGAACACACAGATTAAGGATTTTAAATTATAAAGGATGGATAAGCAGTTTTTGAGTAATTGCTTCTTGTGACTAAAACCATTATTGTTGTCCCTTGTTGAAGTACTTGTGGCTGCAACTTGAAGAGTTTTTTTAAAAAGCGTTTAGATCTTACAGTGTGAGGGACATGATTAGACCCGATGGATTTGATCACAGTAATTGTTTGCCTCCCAGAAGGTCTTGGCATCTTTTTAAATAAAACTGTCTGAAGTACTGTGAGTCATGGTAGTGAAGAAGCTTATCTACCTAACTACAAATAATAGCTTACAAATGTTACTGTCTACAAAGTACTTGATTAGAAACTTTGGAAGAACTAAGTTCAGATGCAGTAGCTAATTAAATTTCACTCTAGTCTTTCCTCTCCTGTATCTTAGGTCAGAGCTAATTTAGGGCTCATAGGAGAACTCGCCAATTATCAGAACCTCTGTTTGTTGGAAAAGCAGAATTATGAACTGACAGGGGGCAGCAAGGAAAGCTTTGGGTGCAAGCAGTTCATCAAACAGCTGGCATGACTGCAGTTAAAATGTATGCCCACTGTTTCAGCTTCTAGGCTAAACTGCTCAGTTCCTAAAATCACAGAGCAGGCTTTTTCTTCAAACAAAATTATTCTGGCTTTGCTTTTCATACCTATGTTTTAATTTCAAGGGAAATTAAAGAAATGTTCATTGTACTTTGTAGTAAATGATTATTGTTTCACAGATGCTGTTGTGGGTGGCACAGCCCAATGTGATAAATAATTCCAGCGTAGGAAAGCCCTCACTGTAATGTAAATTAGAACTGCAGTGCATAAACTCAGTTCTGTAATAGGAAATGTATAGCAACATCTTTGTCTGTAAATGGCTCTAAGCATCCTTTTAAACACAGTCTCAACACTTTTAAATGGTGTTTGAAGTCTGTTTAATGTACAATAAGTTATTGCCCTGTCCTTACTATAATAATTGAAAAATTGCCATTCATTCTTATTTTACTCTTTGTCTGCCAGTTATTTAAACCTGGGGATGTGGTAATCATTATTTAAAATTCATCTGTTGTTGGCTGTTATACATGATTAGCTTTTCTGTGTAAAAATAAGGCTGCTGTCTTATCAGCAGGCCTACTGAACTATCATACTTCACCAAATAGGGTATTTGTAACCAAGTTATACCTGTGAAAACTGATTTCCTGTAGGTTGCCTGCAAAGTGAGGGAACGTTTCTGGGCTGTGACAAAGGTCAGCACACCAACCATAGCTCAAGGAGCTATGAAACAAAACTGCACTCTAAGTATTTTCTTTTTTCCACTTGTCCTACTATGGCTATCAGACTTGTGGGGAGCTCGCTCTTGCAAGCAAAACCTAGGAAAGGGTGTTCATTGTCTCTGTCGGAAGTCTCAGTTTTACCCCCGCTTCCTCTAGCAGCGTTGCTGATGAAGAAGTTGCTGAACAATTATTTCCTTTTCCAACAAAGAACGCAGATTCCCTCCTGGTCTCCGCAGCCCACTAGGTTCTACTTCCCCTCGTGCTTGCAAGCAGTGACAATGATCTGGCCTTTGATCTGTGCACCACAAGTGCTCTCTGACATTTTTCTGCCCCATGCATTTTTCCATTTTATTGCTGTTTCCATTAGCACGTCACTTCAGCTCAGAAGCTTTGATTCCTCATGCCCCTTGAACTGTATTACTTGTGAAGAGATACGTTGACCTATTACTTTTAGAAATGAGCTGATACTGGATATTTTTAAGGGAAAATTTGGTGGAGATGAACCCTTTTTTACTCCATTTCTAATGATTCTTGTGTTTAAATGCAGGTAGACAGAACCTGACGAAGTGGAACAGGCTGTTAGTCCTCTTGTGCAAGTTGCATGCACCCATGTTTCACCATCAGACTCCGAACTTTTGCCAGTTAGCACTGACTTCCAGTCTGTCTGCTGTTAAAATGACTTCAGATACAATGCCCAGTTCTAAATCCAGTGTACTTTTCATAGTTATTAGTAATTTTTGTGTCTGGAGTTTTTTCACCCTTCTTTGCTATATAAAGAAACAGATTGAAGGATGACCAACTGATCAAATGGTTGTACAACAACAACTGCAAAATGGGCTAAATGAAAAGTAATGCCAAATAGATGAAAAGACATCTTTGCGTTTTTCTCTCAGTTCTGATCATCTTGGCTATTTATAAAGTGAGAAAGAGGGGAGGAGGTCCAAGAATCTTTTAAAGGATTGTTTTGAAATATGTGAAATATTCCTTGATGTTTACCTATGTGAAGTACTTAAGGAAATGGGACCGTAAGTTCTTAGTTTCTTTACATCATCCTCAAGTTTCTTTCCAGACTGTCTATCATGGCATTTGTCCAGGTAAAAACTCCCGAGTTAGAAAAGTGCTGTAATCCCAGTCATGCCCCCTCTAGTTTCTCTGATGTACATTGCATACTTTGGTAGTTGCCACATAAATGCCATTGTTTTCAAAGACTTTCTAAATGTGTTTTAATTTGGCCACTAATGTCTTGCTAGTGTAAAAATACTTTAAATGAAGGACAAAGGAATCTTGGAATATCTTTTTCTTTTCTGCATTGTAGAGATGCAGGTCACAAATGTCCAGTAGACAATGAAATTCTGCTTGAAAATCAACTTTTTCCAGACAACTTTGCTAAACGGGAAATTCTTTCATTAATGGTTAAGTGTCCCAACAAGGGCTGCAGTATGAAGATGGAGCTGAGACATTTAGAGGTGAGACATTTAGTTTTGAAAATATGGAACCTTGTTTTCATGAAAATAACTTAACGTAGATAGTCATACCTGATACCTGTTTATGCTGATTCAATGCATTGTTCATTCAGTACTATAACTGTACACACTTGGTTTTTTTGTGAGTCTTTAATTGTAATTGGGTGGTTCTAAAGTGAACATTGTAGTGCATGAAAATTGCACTAATGCAGCTTCTCTTTAGGATCACTCATGTTTGTCTTCTGATCAGCTGTAACTGTATTTCACACAAGTTCCCTAATGTCAGTTTAATATTCCTTCAGAGTAGCTAGATATATTAGTTGAAATAATTGCTTTCGAAAATAATATGCAAAGTTAAAAGGATAAACATAAAGCTGATTTTTTTACCTGAGAGCATTCTTAAAGCTCTGAATACACAAAGTCCTGATCTTAGTCATGGGACAATTACAGGTCAGTGGTAAAGTCAGCATAAGTGGGTAAAGATTTGCTTGCATGGGGGAAAGACTGCACTTTGCTCCTCTTCTGCTGTGCTTTATATTGAAAACAGATGAGACAGTAGTACGTGTTTGTAGTATCAAATCCCTCTTTTCTCCTTGTTCAGGACCACCAGTTGCAGTGTGATTTTTCCACTGTGGAATGCTCACAGTGCCAGGGAGCCTTCCAGAAGAACCATCTGAAAGAGCACATGACACAGGAATGTCCAAGGCGTCAAGTCTGTTGTCCAAACTGTGCTACATCTATGGCCTACGAAGATAAAGAGGTACTTGGCAGGAGTCTCGGTTTTTCAACCTTCATTCGCATGGGTTAGCTTGTAAATGGAACATCAGTTTTAAAAAGAAAATGTTTTAATCTAGAAGAGCTCTTTGTGCTGCACAGGTGAGAAGCTGCATACTCAGGACATTAGTGTAGAACAGGCAAAAGCTGGGGAGGGGATTGTGCTTAAATACAGACTTCTTGGGAACCCTGTGGTGTGAAAAGACTTGTCTAAGAACTTTAGATTTTTGGCTGTACCATCAGAGAGGCTGGTATCTACTGCCAGAGTAACACACAACGCAGTATTTACATGTATAGTTTTTATGCCTGACAGAAAGGATGTGTCAGGAGATGCATCTTTTGGGGATATCTGCTAATACACAAGACAAAGGTAATTTCTGAATTCTGCTGCTGGCTCTGCCTTTTTTACCTGGGTCATACTGAGGATAGTCCTTTCTTCTTTGAGCTTCCATTTCTTTATCTGTATATGGATGTGTTGTATGTAAAGAGCTATTAATTTTATGATATAATACTGTGAATGGTCTAACAAAAATACCTGATGCAGTCCAACAATACAAAGAAACCTTTAATGTAGCTCCATTGCAATTGAACATGAATTTCAGAAACTCCTGGATAAATTCAGATTCCTTTTGGAGCATAAGAGCTTTACTAAATAAACTGTCTGCAACTTTATGAATCTCTTGTATAAATCCAGGAAAAAACAGTAATTATAGAAAACATACTGTTCAGGGCAAGGGGGTTGTCTTTGTTTAACAGTTGCATACAGCTAAATATGAAATTAAATAAAAATGCAATGTCTTATCAGAGGTGATTAGCACTCTTAAATTCTGTAACTCTCTTGATTCTTTCTTTCCTCTCTTTCTCTGCTAACTCAGATTCATGACCAGACCTGCCCACTAGCCAACGTATTTTGTGAATATTGCAACACAATGCTCATTAGAGAGCAGGTAGGTGACTGCCTTTCTCTGTGCGTAATCTAGGTCAGATGTTTTGTATTTACATTGCTTCTTTAATCTGAAATAAAACTTGAAGAAACAGTGTGTCTGATAGCTAATAAATCTCTCCCTGTCTCTCTCTGAAAGTGTCGCATCCAGTGCAGGTGTAATACTCTTTTAAATGCTGCTCCAGCTTGCAATTGCAGTCTGCTAAACCTCTGTAGCATTTTTGGCTGCAAATCGCAGTGTTTATCTGTACTGCTTCTTGACAAGGGGCCATGCTGCATGTTTTTGATACTGAATGGAGGTTAAAGAATACCAAGCAGCTGCCAGTGCTTATGGCTGACATCAGAAGACATGGCTTTGATTTGGGCAGAGAGGGAGAATATTTGTAATTGGAAAGCTGCTGTTGGAAAGGAGCTATAAATAATTCACTATGAAACTGTAGATGCTGACTGGAATTCTGCTTGTCCATTACTGTTGTAATAGCCGTTATTATTTATTAAAAAATAACTTCATTGACAGGAGAATGATAAATGTTACTTAATTTGCAGCCTATCCCTATTTGAATGGGATGGCAACTATGTTAATGCCCTGGGTTAAAATAATGAACAATCTTGTCAAATTGGAGAAATACTTTGAAAAACAGGATTGAGTTTGGTAATGACAAAGAAAAAAATCTGTCGTTAGGTAGGGTAATGACCTGCAAAAACAGGGAAGAGAGGGTGCTGAACTAGGTAATGGTTTAGAATTAATGGCTGGCCTATATTAAGCTTGTGTTCTGCTTCATCACGATACTTAAACAAGGCAAACATACTGGCTTACATAAACAGGTATTTTGCCTGTGAAACCCAGAATTATCCTTGGCTCTGTTTAGAGCTCATAAGGCCTCAGCTGAAGCTGTCCAGTTTTTGAGGTGGGGATGGATAGGGAGGATCCAGAGCAGTGAGATAATTGGGTCTGGAGAGAATAAACCATAAGAAAAAGTGGAGTAACTTGAGCTTTTAGAGAAAGAGGATAATGAAGAGACACAAGTATATGCAAGTAGTGCTTCAGAAGGGAAGGAAATAGACTGTGATCTACCTTGAGGTTAGGCTAGAAACAAAAGGCATTTGTTCTAGCAAGAAAACCTGAATGCTTTCTGGTGCCTAATGTAAAAACAAAGCAAAGTAATTGTTGAAGTACATAGAAGGAGGATGCAAAAGTTTTATCATCAGCTAACAATTTTGTTCAAAACTTCCATGTTTCTTTGAGAAATTGTAAACGTATAAACTGATCTAACTCAGGTACATATTCAGAGTCCATCCAGCTGTGTTCTTTTAGGATGTTATGAAAGAATACTCTTGGTGCAAAAACTAATTTCAAATCTGGTTTGTTTTAGATGCCTAATCATTATGACAATGACTGTCCTACTGCCCCAGTGCCATGTTTTTACAGTGCTTTTGGATGTCCTGAAAAGGTAAGCCTGTTCTCAGAATCATGAATTGCAGGGCTTCTGCACGTGTTGGTTGGTTGGTTGGTTTTTTGTTTTAACGAGTTTTCCTATTCTTGTCTCACTCACCAGCCAAAATCCTCAGTGATTTGTGGAGTTTTTATTTTGTTTCTTTTGAGGTATCTTAATTCTAAAACACTAGATGTTGATACATTGCCTTTCAAAAGTACTTTTCAAATTTAAAAAAAAATCTGTGAATGATTTGCTTGATGAACTTGCTTTTATTAATCCATGAATGTATTCCCAGCTTTCATATCATTAAAGTCTCTTCTAGCATTTCTTCCAAAGTTGTGACCAAATACAGCTAGGGCTCAAATAGTTCAGTGAAGAAAACCCTTACACTTTATTAAACTGGAGAATTATTTAATCTGGACACTCTTATTTCTAGTTGTTTAATACCTCTGTAAAAATGGATCTTCTCTCTTCATCATTTCTGCATCAGTTTTCATACACCTTTGTATT
This sequence comes from Mesitornis unicolor, assembly GCF_000695765.1. NCBI lineage: Eukaryota > Metazoa > Chordata > Aves > Mesitornithiformes > Mesitornithidae > Mesitornis > Mesitornis unicolor. The sequence goes on along the minus strand of NW_010164298.1, from coordinate 65,555 downwards.
TGGCAATAATGAGCACTTTAGCAAATTAATGAAGGGAATACAATGCTGATTTAGAACACATTAAAAAAAATAAGTCTGTGTTTATCACTAACACCCTTTCACCATGTCACTATTTTGAGTTGAACAGTATTTGCCCAATGGCACTTGAACTGCTTTTTTCATTTGTCATGATCTTAAATTTGGAGACCTCCACTGGTGAAGTGCTGCTTTGTTTCATCACCTGTTCTTGAGTCACACTCCAGTTTGACTCAAGATAACACTCACATACCAGAAGTGACTACTTGTCTGATTTCCTTCAGAGCTATGTTTAAGATAATGCTTGATATGTTTCTAATGCCATCTCTCTTAAATTCTAGATGCAAAGGAATGAACTGGCACGACATATGCAGGAGTTCACTCAGGTTCACATGAGAATGATGGCTCAGAGTTTTCAAAATATTAGTGTTACTGCTTCAAATCCTGTACCCTTCCTCAATGGCCTACCCTTTGAGCCTGCCCTCTTCTCACACGTGCCACATGCCACGTATGATTGTAATCCAGAAGTTGAAAACTTCAAAGAAACTATCCAGCAGTTGGAAGGTCGTCTGGTGAGACAAGATCACCAAATCAGAGAACTCATTGCTAAAATGGAGACTCAGAACACTCACATGGCAGAACTCAAACGTACTATCCGGAATTTGGAGGGAAAGATTACTGAAATGGAGGCACAGCAATGTAATGGTATTTATATCTGGAAGATTGAGAACTTCAGTGGACTTCAGAAAGCCCAGGAAGAAGAGAGACCTGTCGTGATGCACAGTCCTGGCTTTTACACTGGAAAGCCTGGCTACAAGCTGTGTTTGCGCCTGCATATCCAATTACCAAATGCTCAGCGTTGTGCTAATTTTATATCTCTGTTTGTCCACACTATGCAAGGAGAATATGACAGCCATCTGCCTTGGCCTTTCCAAGGCACTATACGACTTTCTATTTTGGATCAATCAGAAGGCCCTGAAAGGCAGAATCATGAAGAAGTAATGGAAGCCAAGCCAGAGTTACTAGCCTTCCAGAGACCAACGATTCACCGCAATCCAAAGGGTTTTGGTTACGTGACTTTCATGCACCTGCAGACTTTGAAACAAAGAACCTTTGTAAAGGACGATACACTTCTGGTGCGCTGTGAAGTTCTAACGCGTCTCGATTTGAACAGTCTCCGCAGAGAGGGGTTTCAAGCTCGCAGTACTGATGGAGCTATGTAGGCTGTAAGTCTTAACCAGAGGAATGGAGTCACAAGTCATGTTCTTCCACCACAGATTACAGGCGTGCTTCATTGTCCATATAGGCTGCATCTGTAAAAGATCATAGTTGCCAACATAGTTGATCTTCACCTGCATAGAACTTTGTTGTTGCTGATAGACTTTTATTTTCTGTATGAGGTCATGTGTTCAAATATTTGGTATTGTTCTCTATTGAAATAATAAGCTACTTCTGTAGCAGGCTAACTAGATGAAGTGTTGTTAATCAAAACTGCCTACAGGAAAATCCTATTGAAGTATCCGTATATCTCAGTTCGATAAAACTTAAGTCATATCATAAAAGATCTGTAAATCTTTTCACCTCAGTGCCTTGGAATAGATACTGCAGTTGGGAAATAGCTAAATTAATAAAGATGAGGGAGTGTTTGTATTTTGTTTTCCACAGAGCTTGGGAGAGTTGAGACAGTTTCTCTGTTGAGTTATCTAGAATTGTGAATTGGCAATGCTTCTCTTGAAAGTCAGGTAAAGACTTCTGGCCACCCAGGGTTGACCCTTCCCTCCTCCTGAGTTAGCTTTAGGAAGTGGCATGTCAATGCAGAGTTCATAGTAGTATTTCTCAAAGACATGTTGGTAGTGTGAGGAAGGGCCAAATGACTCTGAGCTCAGTTCACTGAAGAAATATTTGTAGTGTAATCTGAAAGTGCCCCTCTAATTCTTTTTATTTTGATAAATCTCCTTCTAAGTGCATGCTCCAGGCCCTGAATGTCAATCACCATCACCAGAGAGATAAAAGTGTAGCATTAGAATGAGATACCTTTGTGCTGGTGGGATTTCCTCCTAGTGCTGGACATTTTTCAGGTTGCGAGTGGATACGTGAGCAAAGGTACGGTCTAACTGGATAGGGTGATGCAGAATTTGTTTTACTGTTGTTGAAACCTGAATTTGTACCAACGCTGAACTTGTGACCTGCATCTGTTTGATCTCTTGGTGTTTTGGGTGACATATGACCTGTGTCATCTCGTGAATTCTCAGTGGACAGCTGGCTATATCAACATCCAGCTGTCCCACTAAAGAGGAGCTGGGCCACCCTCAAAACTTTGGAGGAGAAGAAAAATTGCGATTCTCTTTGCTGTTAAGAAAAGAAATCTGGCTTCCATAGTTACTCACGTACCAAACACTAGATTTCACTAGATAAAGAATTCATGAGCTTCCTAATGTTGTGTGCTCTATTGTTTTCTGTATTGTTTGTATGCCACATGAATGTTAGTTTTGACCAATCAAAGCTGAGTAGTTCAAGGTCACTGGTGCTAAAAATTTTAACTTCTCATGGTGCTGATAAAGTTCTGAATCTTTTCCTTAAAAGGAGGGGGGAAAAAAAGTTCTGTTCACCCCATAACTTAAGTGCAGAGTCTGATACTGAAGAAAGAACTAAGCCATACATAAGTATATGTATATTATTTCTCCAGGCTAGTGAAACAACCTAAAGACTTGAGACACTGCAACTTAAAATATACTGAGGAGTATACCAACTCATCAAAGCTATCCCATGGGTACCATCAGTGGGGAAAGTGCATATGCTTAATATATACAAGGCTAATGAAAGACTACTGTAGTATATTGATTTGGGAGGATACTCTGCCTGCCTGCATGATATTATCCAACCTTCCACTTAGTTCATCATATCCAGATGAGTAAATTTATTTTGCAGGTAGAAGAGGGATTGTGCTCAATGGAGTATTGTCACCATTAACTCCCTGGCTAATGGGAAATGCAGTCAGTCATTTATTTAGTGTGTTCTGTGTGTTTAGAGCACAGGTGAGCATATATTACTCAAAATAGGAAAAGATCCATGCTTTAAAACTGTCTTTTTCAATCTCTTAAGTAGTTTTTCTACTGAACAGCCTCATACTACTAGCTGAATTGTTTCAGAGTGTCTTCAGTTAGAGCATTCCTAGTAGTTAAACCATTTTTAACCAAGAGCTTTTAATGCATGTGACAGTGCCCAGACCCACTATGTACCGACGGTGGTCTTCACTAGTTCTCCAGTCATTTTCAGTCTATGTTAGTTATCCACGGTTTTCCAACATGCTCAAAGACTACAGTTCTCTTTTTTGTTTGTTTTTGGGTTTTTTTGTGGGGCAGGGCAGAAGAAACACTTGTAATTTGAGAGCTTCTTCCTGCAACAGTTCCTTTCTTAACCATAGTGATATTAACAAAAACGTCCAATGTCTGTTTTAATAGTTTATACCCACGACCTGCTAAATGCATTAAGACTTTTTGTTTCCTTTAGAAGCTTTGCTTTATGAACTGATTATTTTTTTTTTATTTGAGCCTTATCTGCTAGATCTGATGTACTTCTGCCTTGGGAGGAAACGCAGTTTGGTGGCAGGTTCAGGAGTTTAAATGATGCAGGTTAATACCGTACAATAGCACAAACTAATAGGGAACAGAAAGCTACTGCATGCATAAAACAGTACTGGCCACAGTAATATGAATGCTTTATTCACTGCTGCTATTCTACTGGTTTTGTATTTTAATATTTACCAAGTAGAGCTCTGAGTGATGCCAAATTACTGTAATGCCAGAGTTTTACATGAGACTATTAACTGTCATTAAAACTCTTCTAAAGTTAGCACAAAGAGATTCAGTTTCTATCTGAAAATATATTTTCACTGAAATAGCCTCCTTTCCCCTTCCTCCAGATCTGATCTTTTCTTTTGAGAAATTGTTTTACCATGGTGGACTGAGGTACAATCGCTAGAACTACTTAAAGGGAAGCAGAAACGTATGCAGTGTTGAGAGTTGTCTCTAAAAAAATACGAAGAAATTGAGGGATTTAACCCGTTTCCTGTGTGAATTTTTTCAGGAATGGGGTTCTTTAGTTCTGTAACTCTTGATGCTTTGTAGCATTATTTGCAGGATCTTAAGGTGGTTTAGAAAGTGGCTTTTATATTCCAAATATCTGTTGTCTTGAACAGGTTGTAAGCCAGCCACTCATAGTATGTGTATTTGCAAAGCTGCTATGGCACAAATTTTCCAATTATAATATATTGCAAATGTGTTTTCTTTTTGCCTCTGAATGTTTTCCCCTGCAGGGCAGGGAAAATTATTTTACTAAAAATGTTGGTATCTAATGTATATGTGGGAGCTCAGATAATGTGAGATGTATACACTTGTTTTTTAAGTGGTCTCATGATATACCTGGTTATGTTTGCTATCAAGGGATTAAACTTGTTAATGATAGAAAATCAGGGTGGCCTTTCTGTTCTTATTTAGAGATGCTTTCCCATAAAGTATATTGATGGTAAATGCAAAAGAGTATTCTGGGGTCAGTGTTAAAGGTTTGTACTGGTTTGCATTTGAACAGAATGAAAGTACTCCTGTTCCCTTGGAAGTATCGATAGATGGGTTAATATATTTTGTAATTAATGCATAGCTCTATTTCTGACAGGATTTATAAAAATAAACTAATTAAACTCTGCACTGCATGTTGCATCTTTATTCATATGGGTGGCTATTCAAAAAGATTAGCTCACCCAGGACCTGGGGCACGGTTTTGCTGCTGGTTTGGTTGGTTTATAAAAACCAAGGAGGGAGACCATGTATCACAGCACCAAGAAGGCAAAGAGTGTATTTCAAGATAAAAACCTTCTGTCATTTATAAAGGCTAGCAATAGTTGTATGAATTACTAGAAGACATGGCTAGTGTAATTAATAACAGACTGTGTTCTCATGATCATCCCGTAATTCAAGGTGCAGCTCTGAAAAATACTGCACGCTGTCACCTCTCTGGCCACATCCTGCCTGCTTGTTTTACTCATCGCAGAAACAACTGTGGGTTGAAGCTGTGCTGCAGGATGCTTAGATCAGAAACCAAAGGGAGTTCCTCTGTCAATAAAAGAAGTGTTTGCTTTGTGGCAATCTGCTAATTTATCTCGACCACAGAGGCATTCTGGACCTGTTTTTTAACAGCATCTGCAGGAAGGGAGATCTTGATCTTGGACTCCATGCCTTGTAGAGTGTGTAATGTTCAAGACCTTCAAATTCTTCTGAGGAAACTTAGCGGTATTCACTAGACATAATATCTAATACAGTGCGGTTAATTGACTTGGCATTATGACTTCTTTCATCCAAGCAGCTTCCATGAGTAATGGAGAGGAAAGCATGCTTTGATACCTGTTGTGTTAATCCATTTTTAATGCTCCATATTTTTAAGTGCACTAAAAACTTTTGATGAGATGAAGTAATAATGGCCTTTTTTAAACAGGAAAAATAGGCCTATGCAGCTGCACCTATGCATGGAAAGTCAGTATGCAGAAATAGAAGATGCCAGCAATATAAAAGTATATTCACACTCATATAAATACAAATGTCTCATGTACCTGTATGTTTCTGAAAGAACTTGGCTTTGTGCTGCTGAACTAGATGTGGACCAGTATATTCTGACTAAATATTTTGTTGGACAAATACCAGTTCATTGCAGCAACTTGACAGGAAGAATGTGGGGGTTTTTAGCTAAATTCCTTACCAGTGCAAAACTGGTTGCTCTGCTGCCTTACTTATCCCCAAAAAGCACTAGCCCAGCACTAAGGCTGTTCCATCAGGAAAGAGAAAACTCCTTGTGCAATGCCTTACTGCACTAGCCTGGGTGAGAACGCACAGGGAAAAACTGTGTCTCTTCTGTGCTGCGTCTCTCCTTTAGATGCTGTGACAATTCAGCCTCTTCCAGGACAGTGTTTACAGAAGTCAACAAAACTTGGTCAATTAGCCCCAGTGAGGGCTGAGTATGCTACTAATGTGCAATAAATACAAGACAATAGACCAAAATTGGTGAGCGGGGAAACTAGGCCTGTCTGGATGAAATGACTAAGACGGCTGATGCATTCTGCCAGTTGCCCAGTTTGGCTTAAAGAAGGAAAAACAAACAAAAAAAATCTAAACACTGAAAAAAAACCCCCAAACCTCAAACCCGCACTCATGCCTCTCGAAGAGGAAACTGTTATGTTAGCAGGAAAGATGACTAAAAGAAGCACGCTTCACTGTCACCACTGTCTCACCCCCATCATTTTCCCACCACTGAGCCATCTGGAAGGGGTGGCTTGACCAGGCTGGACTGAGTGGACCCTGATGCCACTGCCACCTGATCTGAGAGTCTTAGTGACCTTGGATACAAAATTTCAGGATTTGTAGCCTTCATGTCTTTTCCCATTACTGGTTTTAATTTTTTTTCAATTAAACCTGACTTGATGAAAATGCACGTCTGTGAGCACAGAAGCAGCCATTGAACAGTCACTTTAAGCGTGTTGGGGCTCAGACTGTGTGAAGAATTTGTGCTACTTCTGCAATCTTTTGCAGTTCACAAACAACAATACATTTAAAAAAAACCCAACCCACAGACAGAACTGTTCTTGTTTCTCCTATGTGCTGTGTTCATTTCCCCTGACCTGCAAGGAAACAGATTCTATAGTAGCAGGCATAGCTTGAGTCCGCCCTCATTCATATTTTATTCTAAGCAGAACTGTTATTATCACCACTTCTCATCCCCTATTAAAGACTGCATTTTTCTCTATTTCAGGGAAAAAACCCAAAGCAAACCACGATACTGTAAAAATCAATTTACCTTGCTATTTTTGTCATGGAGGAGGAGCAGATAAAGACTGAGATTCAGCATCATGAAGATAATGTTTCTGATCAAAACCTGGGGCCTTTCTTCACTGTCTAGTCTTTTGGCAATCATGTTCTTTGAACCCATTTGTTCCACTGAAACAAGCACTTGGGTTTCACCGTTGCTGAAGGTTGGGTTTGGTTGGGTTTGGTTGGGTTTGTTTTTTTTTTCCTCTCAGATGGAATAGGAAAATTTCTGAAACTCAGAGAGGAGACTGTGAAACAGGAAGATAACTTCCACATGAGCTGCAGTCCCAGCTTGGACCAATGAGCCTCCTTTTCCCTTCAGTCTGTGCTCTGATCTCTGAGGCAGCACAGCCCACGAAGGTTCCTGAGTTGAGTGATTTCATCTGGCTCCTTTATTCCAGTCAGCTCTTCACTGCCTCCTGGAGCTGCTCTCCCACACAACTGTGGGTGGTTAATTCAGCTGGCACACAGCCCCTGTGCAACCAGTCACCCAGTGCTGAAGCAGGGGGGAAAGCATCGCTGTCCTGAAGATCCGAGCTGACAGTCTCTCACTGAGGTACCAGTGGGTTTGACTTGGCTCAGCCAGACCTGACAGGTGTCAGCCTGTAGCAAAATTAATTCACAGGCATATGAATTAATTCATATGTTTTCTGGTGGCTTTAGTCCAGGAGACTTACCCCACTCAACAACGGAGGGGGCAAAGGCATAAATGGAGCAGTGTTTTAGCAGCTGGGTTCTTATGATTTTGATGGGGGGGGGGGGGGGAACAACCAACCTTCCTGCATTCTCTCTCATCTTATTAAAACCAGAAGTGATAGCTTGCTAAAAACTCTGTGAACTGTCTAAAAACTGTGAGTTTTCCGTTTCTTATCCCCTCAGACAGAGCCTGATTTCCACAAGACTCAGCTGATAATTGACACACTGGGGAAGGAGAGGGCAGAGGAAGCAACAACACAAACCTTACATTATCTCACCTGATCTGCAAAGAAGATTGTTTTCTGCAGAGTTCCGACTCCTCTGCTGCAGACCAGTGTTGGTTATTTGATGGTTTTCCCTTCCGTCTTCAGCAGGGGATACTTCTCTCAGTGGCTGCTCACACAGCAGTGGGGTGTCAGGTGAAGGTGTCACCTGAAGTCCATGAGTTTGGCTTCTCAAGTCCTACAACAGTATGCTTGAGCTTAGCATTTTATTTCCATTTTGGTATTCAGGCATGCATGCATAGACTTGTTTCACTCCAAGGTTTAACTTTTCTTCTGCTGCTGCCTTCAATAAAGTGGTAATTTCAGCCAGATATGAGCTTGGGTTCGCTAGCAGGGTGTTAAGGAACCAAGGTACTGCCAAGGAAAAGTGACATGTACAAGTTTTCCTGGTTTCAGTATCACACCCAGCTGTAATAAACGTCACACAGTGTGGAGTTTAGACTTACCTAAGCAAGTGCCTCCAGTGTGATTCACTTCCTTAGAAACTGTTTCTTTGGCTAACACCTGGGTTTCTTCATGTCAAAATCCTCTATGTAGGCATGTGCCTGTCCTAATCCTTCTAGTTAAAGTTCAGAAATTGAATCAATATTTAAAATCCAACTCAGCGATCTGCTTTATTTTTGGTTTGTTTCAGCTATGGCACCTGAACTTATCAAAAAAAAAGGAAGTAGCTACAGAGTGTGGTTTTGTATCCCCTGGAAACAGAAAGGGTTTAGACTTTATAAGGGTAGAAAGCACAACGATCTTGAACGGCAAGTCAGTACTGTATTTTAAGGGAAGATCAGACCACTGAGCACCATGACCAAACAATTAAATAGCAGGACGGAGATGAATCACTACAGCGGATCCCTTGGTTCCTTGCATGCTACTTTGAGACAGCAATGGAAGCCAGTGCGTGAGTGCAAAGGAGCCATAGCTTAACCTGTGCTCATTTCTGACTCTCATATATTCTCAGTCCAGCTGTAAAAACCTTAGATAAAGATAATAAAAATAATAAACTGAATACAAAAATTAAAATATATCATGTAAATAGATAAAAATACATACATTTTTTAAAATTATTAAAAGTATGTAATGTAATATAATATTGATATAGTGTATGAAGTATATGCAAATATAAGATAAAGTATCATATAAATAGATTATATAACTATACAAAATATATAAAAAGAAAAATCATAAAAATAATAAGGCCTAATGAAAGTAGTCTCACCACAGTTCAACTTTCCTGGTTTTTGAGCCAGAATTGTGTGTCCAACACCTTTGCATGTCCTTGTCAAAATCACAAAAGGGATAAATGCAAGGGTAAGCCATTTCCATTAATTCTAACAGCTGCAGTAGCATACATTGTGGCATGAACAGAGCTGGACTGCTGGTGAGCGTCAAAATGCATTTAAAGGTTCTGCACCTAAACTCTTTCTTAATTTAATCGTAATTACTGGACAAGACTTACTGCTCCTTGAAAAACATAGCCAAATAGGGCACCACCAGACCACACAAAGTGAGGATGATACCCTGTGATGGAATAATGAACAGTCACCCACATGTACAGGCTGCCATACCGCAACCTCTCGCTCAGTCCCTCCTTCGATAAAAAGCTTTTGTCAGGGTACTACCTGTACATCCATTTTGGTCTAAGATTCCTATCACAAAATTAAATTAAAATCTTGAAAATTGATGAATTGTAACAAAAAGTCGGAGCAGTACGGGCTTTTCAGCAAGAAGGAGTACTGGCCTGCACAGTGGTGTAGCAAGCCCCTAGGATTCACTTGCAACATACAGATACTTGTAATATGGCAAAGAGACCCAGCTCATGAACTGTTTCCTCCAGGATTAGACAGGACATAAGCCACAAGACTATGAGCACAAACTAACATGCATTCATCCAGTTATTCATGCAGAAAAGCACGGCAGACCACTCCTGCTGCTTCTGCATTATTTTCAAACAAATTTATGACTGGGGTCTTCCAAAGCCCATTACAGCCAAGTTGTTACCTGAAATAAAAACTAACTCCCAAACCACACAAAGTATGTTTAGAGTGGAGACACTGTTTAATTTTGGAGTTGTGCAAGGCCAGGTGCTTGGTGGATTTCCACAAATCATGTAAAAACGACACCATATTTATCCTGAAGCATGATTAGCAAAACTTTGCCTAATACTACATTAACTGGTACAAAATTACTTAATCTACTTTCTATTGGCTAATTAATTTCTCTCTTTCATGCTAATTAGTTCACATGCACTGTATCTGCCTTCTTTTGGGTTGGAGGATTTCTTGAGTTGGTGGTCCATGAGCCGGTGGTCATGATCTCCTCCTGCCACGTTTACCTTTTCCCCCAGTTCTCATGAATTTTGTTGACTTCATCCTCATTAGGCAATAGTCCAGCCTTTGGCCTCTTATCAGTCTTGTAGCTTCTTTCCAAGGATATAGTCGTTAGGGAGTGCAAAGAAACTGGTTTAGGAATCCTTCAGCCAATTCTCCCTGATAGTTCCCGGGACCAAGTGTCTGGCTGAACAAAATTTACATCTTGTGTATCTTTCTGTAAAAACATTCTCAATACATGGCCCTTTGTTTTGAGAACCTAATTGTCCATGTATACAAGTTTCTGTGCTTTTAGTCAAAAATTCAGCACTCTATGCAACAAAGTGTACTGCCCTCAGTGCTTCTTGACCACTGTAATTCATACTAAGCATCTGTCTCTTTGGAGGACTATTTAGAAAAGCCTAATTTAAGGACATCTAAAAATCTTCCCTGTGTTAAAACATCATTTTCTTGCAAGTCATTTCCATAATGAGGGTTTGATCCTTGCTTAATTTGGTGAAAGTTTTCTTAATAGCCCACAACGATGGTTTTCCTTTTCATTTAGGCCTAGAACTCCATGTAAGAGCTGATATGTGGAGGTTTTTTATTTTGGTCTCAGCCTTTTGCTGTTTGGGGCCTATCATAACAATTCTGTTTTCAACTGAGACCTTGCATCCTCCAGCCTCAGCTCGCCACGCTGCTCCACGTCTGCTGTGGCTGCAATGCCACACGCCAGGCTTTCATCACACGTGGCTTTTCCTGCCTCTCCTGCAAGCTGACACCCAGCAGGGAGATCTTTTTTTTGTCTTGGCAGAGTTTCTTTACAGAGTCAAGGCTTTCCACAGACAAACCCACACATTTTCTCCCCACCTCTTTCAACAAATGGTGACATTATTGTCTGGCAAAGAAAAGCCATTAACTCAGGCTTCGTTCCTGTTACTTTTGATCCATCAGAAGTGCATTGTGTATGCAGCTTCACACCTACATCGTTCATCCCAGAGCATGCAACACCATAAATATGTACAAAATCTATCCTTCCCCTTGTATCCTTGAAATCTGTGTCTCAGAGGGAGGGGAACATTTGCTTGCCCAGATTTTCAGCCAATTATTAATTCATTTGCTTGTCCAGTTTCCCAGACAGTTTCTCAGACCAAGACCCTGGTGTCACAGCTCATCATTGATTGATGGTAAGTACCACAGAAAGGACTGCCTCTGAACAAGCAGTTCTGATACAAAGCAAGATAGAAACAGGTTTTCTTTTTCTTTTCAGTGTGAACTTCAACCTTTAGAGCTATCTGCCTGTTGTTACACTCTATTGATTGACCTTCAGATATGCAAGCTGATGTGTTACAGGTTCTTTAACCATCCTCTTTACTTATTTCCCTTTAAGGTCATGAGATAAACTTGCATCCAGCTGCATGCTGAATCCCTGAAAGGCTGGCGGATAGTTTTCCAACACAAGTCCCCTGTTTTCCAGTGACCCAGATAACTCACCTGCCCCATCCAAGGTTCAAAAATGTTTCTCACGGGCAGCTTGCCAACAGAGCTGCAGTTTTTGGCATCTATTATCTGTGTCTGAAGCAAAAGAAGATTCTAGCATTAATGGCAGGACCACATTAGTCCCACTTCCAGAAGGTGGCTACCCACCTCAATAAAGGCTGCCCTGCCTGTTAGATGCAAGCCTGCTTTAATGCTACAGAAGTTGCATCTCAGCCAGCATTTTGACACAATTGTCTGTTTTATGAATGGAAGATTACAGAGGTAGTAGTTGATAACCATGATTTCTGGTTTAGAGAGAGACCTGGTTTAGGTATCTCAGTTTGGGCTTCACACACCCCTGCAGTTGGAGAAGCTCTGCACACTGGCAGTGAGCCCCGTAGGGCAACCAAGAACTTGTGTTCATCAGTTTCCACTGGTTACATTTGCAGACGTTTTGCTGAATAAAGCAGATTGCAATATTGAGGTAAGCACGGCTTTATCAACTTCAGGAAGAAAAAGGACACCTGCTAGCAGTCTCAGGAAGGTGGAGGATAGGAAACAGGTTGAAGGGATATACCAAGCATGGGCACAGCTGTTGCTAACCCAAAAGGTTCACCTCCTGTGCACACATCTTGCTTTCACCACAAGCAGTGCCAGAGGCTGTTTGTGGTGCTAAGCACCTAGAGCCCTTTCAGGCTTGGCCCATGGGTTCTGCACTCCACCTCCCAAAAACACATTTTCTGCAGTAATAACCTGTACACTCTTTGCAGCATTAACAAAATTAACTTACCTGCTTTCAGAGCCACTTTGCATCTCTATGCACAGCACAGGCTGGGCACAGCTCCTCAGCTGGATGCAGCACAGCTCACCAATGCACGCACAGGGGGTACAGGAGGTCAGGGGTCCCAGCTGTCCCAGGCGCAGCCAAGGGGAAAGGCTGGTCTGCAAATAGGGTAAGAGCCAGGGCAAGTGACAAAGGACAAATCTGCTTTCCTCTAAAACTCTCAAAAGCCCATTTGCAGTTCCCTCACTAAGGGCAACCCCAAACAAGCAATATAGGAACAACACATCTGCTAAATAAATACCCACTCCCACAGAGGCCTAATTCTGCCCCACTTGCCTCTAGGATTGCCTGCTGCTGAATGCATCCTCACTTCTTATTTTATAGAGACCGACTCTTCATCACCACCGAGAAGTCAGAGGAGGTGTGGATAGAGGCCTACTGCTGCCCTCTGAAGGCACCACTGGCTCTGCAGGTGAATCGGCTCATCGTGACAATTAGTCAGGAAAAAACAAACAAAAAAGGAAAAACAAACAAACCAACCAACAACAAAAAGATGGGAGGGGTGCAGATGTTAACCAATTTCCACTCCACATTGCAAACCCTGAGCAAAAGAGGATGGCAATAATGATGCAGACAGACAGTGGATTAGATTAAGCCCTGGGGAAAGTCAAAGAAAAAAGCTTATGAAGATGGGCTTTTTTTTTTCTGTTTGGCTAACAAGCACGGGCATCTTGTTCACACCAGCTTATACATTTTAATAAGCTAGGAGGGGGCTCACAGCAAATGCTGTCAGGCCCCATTTACTTTGGCATTTATTTTCATTTCAAAGAGCCGGACTTCTACAGACCAGGGGGCACTCTTTTGCAGGGGAATCACTAGATGGTGGCAGCTGCTTTATGCCGCAGTGATGTTAAGGATGAGCCACCGCTTTCAACCAGGACTATGGGTGCAGCGGGCAGCACGCCTCCAGTCTGTCACTGGGCTTTGAATTTAAGAGCCAGAAGAGAGACTGATGATATCCAGTGCCAGGCTGAACAGAGGAGCTCAGAGGAACTCCATCAGCACTACCAAATGCAGCGATGCTCAGCGTGTCATAGCTACCCTGTTTTCTGAGAAAAAAAATGAGGATGGAGGAAAATCAAAAGAAATCCCCTCCTCTCTCCCCTCCCCAGCACTCACTCAAACTTGTAACAAAGATTCATTCTGAATCCCTGAGATTCAAAGTTCCAAATGCACATCGGATCTCCCCTTCCGTCCCCACCAAAGGGAAAATAAAAAAGATTAGAGCAGGGTATTTCTTGTAAATAAAATGTATACATCACCTAAGCAGGGACTTTTCACAAGCACTGTCAGTCCTCTCCTTCAGAACAGCCTTTCCCACCCTCTCATATCCAACCACACAGCAAATAAATAATTCATTGGCCTGAGATGAGCCCAAAGAAAGATAGCAGGTTTAGCACTTGTAATAGTGAAGTTGCCTCTTAAAGTCAGATATGCAGGAGACAAGGGAGGACTTCTTGTTTCTGCTCCAAGAATCATTGGTATATATTAGTCAATAAGCATTTAGTGTGAAGTGGATTAAAAACCCACAGCAGAAAAGAGGGCTTGCTGACCAATAATGGATGTAAATCAGTCTAAGAGGTCTATGGGTAGGTGGTGTATGGCACAGATTCTGTGGTTTCTTGCTGACATTTAATATATATAAATTCTGTTACTTTCCAGGTAGTCCTGGTGCAGTACTGACTTTAACCTTGAGCATCTCATAACTGGTCTGTTTGCTCTTCGAGGAACCCAAGCAATTCTCACAGAACTCATGCTTTGAGGTTAAAATCAAATAAAGAAAAAATAAAAAGAAAAAGGTATCTTTCAGTGATGGTAGCAACTGCAGAAAACTCCTGTGTGTGAACCACTGCAGTTGCCTTCATAAATTTCAAGATGAGAAAGAATTATTCTGTGACTCCAATCTATTTTCCAGTGTAACAGATGTTGTTACTGCACAGTCTATAATAAATATGCCACAAGAATTACAAACTAGCTTCTGGTATAAGTGGGAGGTAGTTCTGAAGCCTAATGACAGACACTTCAAACAGTGACTCCCTGAATATTGCTGCAATTTATAGCTACTGCAAAGCTACTCTGTACTATGGTAGAAGTTTAGGGTACGTGAGACTCTTCAAGCCATTGCATTTCGGGTTTTTTTTTAAAAGGAATTTGCTTAGTGAAAAGTCTGATGACCAAACTATAATTAAGCTTCTACCCCACCTTCTGTTATACCAACTGTCTGGTAAAAGATTAATCTAGCCAGCTATTTTCTTTACTAGTATATCTTTCTTCTTCATTGCCCTCTCCCATACATTGTCCCATGCAGACATGTCTATACACGCCATATCTGTGGTTCAGAGAGTGTGTTGGCCATACACAACTAGCAATTATTGATTATTAATAATGAAAATTTGCAGTTCACTTATTTCTTCACTGGAATTGATATTTCTTTTTATCATTTGGACTGGAGAAATGCAGGCCAAACTACTAATACACCCCGAACTGCCACTCCTTGTGTGCTTAGGGCAGCTATCATTAGACCTTGAGAACTGCTTGGGGTAGGATTTTTCTCCTGAAAGGGATGAACTTACAAATAGGTGAGACATAAACTGGCACAAAAATTACACAGCACTTGCTTCCCCAGGCTGGAATAATGTTGGATATAACAGAGGTACTCAATCACCTTCAGGTGCAAGTAATGAATGAAGAGAAGTCAATTCTCAGGTGGAAAGTGGCAGCTATTTTACTGCATGCAATTTTGAACATTGTATTAATGAGAAAGTGCTGCTAAGCTGCTTTAAAAGCTGGCATTTCTGTTTTGAAGCTTTTGTTTATTAAGTGCTTGGTACCCTCACTAGGAGCTGTTGGGACAGCAAGGGAGACAGTAAGTACTCTCCAAATGAGTGAATAAGTAATAAAATCTCATTTAAGCTGCTGTTGTACTGCCAGATCTGCCTGCCACATTTGAATAATGAATAGGACAACTAATTATTTCCTATTTCCTTAGGGAGATACCAACTACTAGCAATGCTTTTTCCACTTTGAATTAGGAGGAAAATTTGCAGTAAATTTCCTATAAAGCTGGAGTGTTTCTGAGTGAGGAACAAGCTGATTGCAGGCTGAATCTGGGGTATCTGCGCCAGGGTTAGTCTTGCTTTCTCACCCACTTTCCTGAGCTCTGCTGCCAAGCTGCTCCACATGGGAAGCAGTGCTGGCTCTGTGG
>NW_010164298.1:35953-49847 GCF_000695765.1 Mesitornis unicolor | reverse complement strand
TGTAGGGAAGGGGGCAGCTGGGCAGTGCAGTCTGCCCATGCCCCCACTTTCGAGATTTTTAGATGCCTAATTCATGGTTCAATATAATACACACATTTCTTTCAGGAGTGGGTGGTTTACCATGTTGGGCAGGCTCACAGAAGGATGTGCTCTCCCAGCCTCCTCCAGGTACTGTTGGGAGGCACTGACCAAACCACATGGGTGATTTGCAGGGCTGTGGAAGGGGCCTGACTCAGTGAGGAGGGGTCTTGGCCTCATCAGTGCCTGCTGCACTAAAATGGCTGGATAAAACGCAATCACTTGCTTCTGCTGGCTGCAGTTTCCACAGCTGAACACATCTTTATCTGCCTCTATATTTCAGTTGTGACTGAGGAGAGGTGCTGTTTCACATGTATAGCATCGATACTTAAAAACTGCCCTTCTTCAGTCTTTCTTAGTAGGAGAAAAGACCCATAGAGTGTGAGCATGAGTGTCATGGCAGGGCCCTGCCTGCAGCCCTCGCACAGCCAGCCTTTTTTGCTCTTAGCACAGAACTTGCAATTCTGGCTCTGGCAACTTGGTGCAAGTCAGTGTCAGCAGCTTTGGCTGAGTATCTGCACTGCTCAACTCTCCTTTCTCTTGCTGGAAACACACACACACAGTAGGAGGTGTGTGCCTGGCCCAGGAGCCCTGCTGCTGGCACAGGGAAGGAGCCGGGTCAGGAAAGAACAGGGAATCCAGGAACAGGGAAACTGGCTACTCTGGTCTACAGCAGAACTAAGACGTTCATATAAGTACATCATAAACATCATAATCTGTCCCTCATTAGACACTCAGTTTCTGCTCTCTGGGACACAGGCTGCCTGTAAGAGCTAAGCATTTTCAGTTTGTCAACTCAGGGTTGCAAGCCTCAAAATACCATTCCTGCCAGGGGAACCCATTGCCATTGTCTGCCATTGCCAGACCTAAAAAGAAAGGGCAATACCCTACCTCAGCATCAATCCAAACCCTGCAGTGCTTTTCCCTGCTGCCACCAGTGACAGCATCAAGATATACTGCATTTCTTCAGATAAATAAAGCAAAAAATAAACCAGGTTGCTACCCAGCGACCTGGGGCCTGAAGAAGCTCTGCTTGATGGCAATAAAAAAATGTTGCTTGTTTTTGGTGGAAGTCAGGAAAAAGGCCAGTTGTACTAAGAACAGCTTTCTGCTGAGGCCCCCTCCATAAGTTTATGACAGAATTGTATGGTGATGGAGAAGAAATCACTTACCTTAAGAAGATAAGACAGAGTAAAAAGAGAAGATGGATTTTGGTGTGATGAGAACTTAATCTAGGTAATTCCAGTTAGTCTGGAAATTCCAAAGTCTGGTAACAGACAGACTTTGGGAGGTGGTGAGAGAAACCCCTTCTTCCCATTCTGACAGCTCTTCCAGAAGGTTTTATCAAGTGGATGATCATGAGGGTAGAAAAGACCTGCCCTGTGCCCCTAGCATGGCTGTGTGACATGGTGAGCAGCAAAGTGTAACCCCAGACCAGAACCTCGTGTTCAAAATGCAAGTCCCCTGCTCTGGCCTGGGGACAGAGTCTTGGTTCTTCACTTCCAGGAGACTGAGTCTCTGCAGGCTGAGAGCATCCTCAGCAGAGAGCAGCCACACAGCACTGCCCCCCTGGTCTGCCCCACAGCCCTTCTGTGCCAACCTCGCGCTGTCGTCGTGGCAGCCACAGGGCGCAGCTTTCCGACCACTTCCACGGTCAACCAGTCTGCCTGTAAAACGTATGGCTGTAAAAGTGGAGCCGATGACCAGACTCTCAGTGTGGTTTACAGAACAAGTTTCGTTTACTTCAGTTCACAAAGTAAAGCCACCAGCTTTAATTGTCCTTAAAAACAAAAACAGCTGGGGAAGTGCATGATTCAGAGTGGCTTGGTACAAATTTTTGCAAAGTAACAGACACAAAATTAAAATAATTCAAATTATACATAGATGTAAAACACAAAAACATTCAAGTTAAAACCAGGACTGGATTCCTATTAGCCCTAGAGATGATCCAAGAATACGTCAGGAAATAAATACATCATTCTAGTTTTCACCATAAAAGAGGGAGCTGCTCACTAATCCAAATGGCTTGGGTATTTACAGAAGGCAAATGGTTAGAGGAGAAATGCAAGAATGAAAAGTATTCTCATAAGAGTGAATTGAAATACTCCAGGGTGATCACTTCCTCACATGCCCCACTGTGACTAAGAAAAGGCTTTAAATCAATGGAAGGGGCCAAAGAAACCCCTTTTGAGCAGGATGGCATGATCTGCCCCACACTGGAGGGACCGTGCCAAGCTGAGACCAGCATGGTCTACTGGGTTTGGTTGTCACCACAGAGATTCTGAAGCTCCACCACAATCCATGGCCAGCCTGGGAGAAATGACAACAGAGAAGTTGGCCTGGTCAGTCCAATTTATGAACAGGAGGGCAATTTATCCTAGAATCCATCTGACGGGAAGACTGCTTAAAGCCACATCTTCCTGGCCTCTGCTGGACTGTACATGCTGTGAGCAAAAGGCAGTCAGCACAACTAAATCTCTGTTCTTCAACATGTAAACACAGCTGGTGATCAGAACACTTGTCATTTCCACAAAGGCCAATAGCTAGGATGCCTTAGGTGACTGCAAGAAAAAAAGCAGGTTCTTTCAAGTATCTCTTTCAACATCTGCAAACCACAGGATACAAAGCAACACGCTCATTTACAAAGGCACTGTGACTTGTACTCACTGCTGGTATTTCTCATGCTTTGTTACCAAATAACCACCTGCTTTCTTTTTGCTGAACATGCTACTAAGGTCAAATCCTGACAGGTCAGAGCTGCATTTTTGGTGAAGCCAGTGAAGGAGACGATGCTTAATACCCAACAGAAGCAGGGCAAATTCTGCAGTTAATGTCACAGCATGCAAAAAAAACATCCTGAAGGCTCATCCTAACCTTCTGTTTCCTTGTCAAGACAGATTTATTCACAGTCAATACCACAGGGAGTAGATTCAAGTGGCAGTGGTGTTATATCCATAATTTAATGGGATTTGACATTTAAGGCAGCATTTCAGTTCACCTCTAAGCCTGTAATTACACTTGCAAATCTGATTAGTAAGGCATCAGCAGAGTAACCCAGGGGACTTCTCAAACAGATTGGTTCTGTTCCTGTAGAAGCAACATTTGAGTACCAAGTAATGCTACAAAGCAGACACTGCAGACTGCAGTGCCTGACACACTCACAAACTGGACCCACTCCTAATCTTCAAAATAAGAACAAAAACGAAGACTGCAAAGAGCCCTCGCTCTCTCTCAAAAGCAACACTGTGCTGAGTCAGATACCACAGGAGCATTTCATGAGTACACTACTGAGACAGGACTCCTCTCTACACCCCACTGGTTATCTCTGGTCTCACAACTTGAGGCTGTTACCCCCTGTCCTGTCACAAGGTATGAGGGAGAAGAGACCGACCCCTATCTCACTACAACCTCCTTTCAGGTAGCTGTAGAGGGCCATAAGGTCTCCTCTCAGCCTCTTTTCCTCCAGACTAAACAACCCCAGCTCCCTCAGCCGCTCCTCAAAAGACTTGTGCTCCAGACCCTTCACCAGCTTTGTTGTCCTCTGGACATGCTCCAGTGCCTCAATGTCCTTCTTGTAGTGAGGGGCCCAAAACTGAACACAGTACTCAAGGTGTGGCCTCACCAGTGCTGAGTACAGGGACACGATCACTTCCCTGCTCCTCCTGGCCACACTATTCCCGATGCAGGCCAGGATGACATTGGCCTTCTTGGCCACCTGGGAACACTGCTGGCTCATGTTCAGTCGCTGTCAACCACCACCCCCAGGTCCTTCTCCTCCAGGCTGCTCTCCAGCCACTCCTCCCCAAGCCTGCAGTGCTGCATGGGGTTGTTGTGACCCAAGTGCAGGTCCCAGCACTTGCCCTTGCTGAACCTCATGCAGTTGACTTCAGTCCGTAAGTCCCAGAGCAGCCCAAGGATGAAATTCTGTTCCTCACCTCCTACTCTGGCATCAGTCTCTTGCATAAGTACAGACTCTGCCCAACAACTCCTTTCCAAAGAAATTCAGTAAGATTTCTCCTTTCATTGTAGCCCTACCACCACTGAAATTTTGAGAGCAAACTGATGCCAAATGCCAGGATACTCAGAACTATATTTTGCCCCCAGTTTACACACCTACCCCTCCTTTGTACCCAGTTTACACCACCACCCCCAAAGATATGATTGGAACCAAATAAAGTACTTAGCTGGGACTCCATGTATACTCAATTCTCTTCAGGTCTGGGGACAAAAGTAAAGGATCTCTTTCTCTCGCAAGCCACTTAAGCAGATCTTTCTGCAGGATGGAAATGGTTTCATCCCTGAGTTCAACTTTAAAAGTGAAAAATGCTGCCCTCAGCCATCACCACCCTAGCACGAGGAGCAAACAGAATGTTCAGCACAGAGCAAACAAGCAGCACAAGGCTGGGAAAGATGGAGAAAAGGAGAAAGAGGCTAATTTGAATCATACCAAAGAAACACAAGGAAACCTGATGCCAAAGAGTTTGGACTAGTAAAGGAAGAAAGCTTAGAGAAAGTAGACTGCGCTGTTCAACAGTGAAAACTTTGCAGCCCTCAGTGCTCATCTGGGAGCAGCCTGGTACCTCCACAGACAGGCAATGACCTCAGACAGGCAAGAAAAACAAATCTAGAGAGCATTCCCAAAGAGACGTAAGATCCCTCAAGGCCATTCCAATGACGTAAGCAAGATTCCATTTTTTCTCTTTTTTTCCCAGCAGGGATGACATGAAACTTTGTCCAGCTTAGTGCATACAGTTCTCTTCTCAGCAAGACTTCTAGCTGACCGATGTGCAGGCCAGTTCTGCAGGGTCCTGCCTACTTGCTGCCATGACTTCCTCTGGCCCATCGGCAATACTGGGCTCACTGGAGCACTGCCTGTGGCTAAAACTGGGCTGCAGGAGCAGGCATTTGTCAGTACTGTCTGATTCCTCAATCACCATTCCTGTGTGCATCATGGAGGCCATCGCCAGGAGCTGAATATCTGAGTGAGCATTTGCAACAGTGTGACGACGGATGCTACCGCATTTCTCCAGATAAGCCTCACCCTCCTGCTCCGTCAGTGGGGTCAGAGCCATCTCACTGGGCTGCTGGCTTGTCACCACGTGAGATGAATAATTCAGGACGCCAGTCTTAGAACGGGATCTGGAGTACCGTCTCTCTAGAAGAGAAAAAAGGAAGCAGGAACAGTCAATAGGGCACAGACGAAGCATCACCCAAACTGCTAGGCTCGCTTCAGGGAACAGAAAACCCTCAGCATGCAGCCACAGAGCATCCCACCTCGTTACCATTGGGGAACAGTCAGGTGCTCATCAGTTCATACTGCAAGGTTTTGGAAAGGAGGTCTGCCTCTCCCCCTGGTGAAGAGACACCTCCCATCCCGCTGTAAGGCAACGGTGCTGCTGCCTGCGAGAAAAGCTACCCAAAAAGTAATGAGTGCGGCAAAGGGACTTCCTTCAGCATCTTGATGGTCTCCTCTCTTATCCAGGGGTTGAGGACCAAGTAGGAGCTCTCATGTGCAGGTTCACCAAAATTAGTGACACTAAAGTAGCACAAGTCCCCAGAGAAACATTCAGTGAGGACCTGAGTTGCCATCCCTTTCTCTGGAAAACTTCTCTCAGGAGATGCTGTTAGCTGATGTCAACATGAAATTCCTGATGCTTACATTGCTCTGCCTCTCCAGCAGCCTACAGAAATGCAGTTCTGCTAGCATTATTGCACTGTATTTTTTAAAGATTATGCAAGAAAAATAACTTTAAACATCCACTTCAAAACATGTTTGGTTGTGGGGCTAGACACTGAAAACACCTAACAGTGCACAGCAACCACCCACAGCAGCCCGGGGACCAAGGGAGCAGAAGAGGAAGGCAGTATTGGTGGATCACGCATGAAGGCAGTGACATAAAATAGATGAGTGCAGGGTCTACAATCTGCTTGGCAAGAACATTAAGGGGGAAAAATGCCTGGTTTAAAACTCAAACCCAAGGTGCAGTCCCCAGCCCCGTATCATGAAGCACCATCTCAATTTTGGCACTGAAAACTTTAAGAAAAGCAGGGGTCTGAGTTTGTGCCTTGGCTCGCTGTGATTCACTCCCCTAGCAGCTTGAATCAGTCAGTATTACTTTTCAACTGCTGTCTTCCACTGCTGTGCAGCATTGCCATGTGGTGTCAAACACCCCATGAGGTCTATCCCAGCAGCAGCTGAAAAGCTATTCCCTACCTGTCTGTTTCTCACTAACTTCCTTGAAGTGCAGGGTCTTACTTAATAAAGTCAGAAGCCTTTAGACCACAGAAATTACTTTCACCAAGACTGCAGAGCATAAGAGATAGAGTAACAAAATACAAAGGAAAGCCCTCATTACTGAAGGTTATAAAAGAGTTTTGGAAGCTTGCATCAGGAAGAAAAGCTGAAAACAAACTATACTGTTTCAGAGAGGAACAAGTGAGCAGCCAAAACCACCACTTGCAGCAGCCAAGCTATGACAACAATTCACTTCACTGCTGCCAGTAATACATTCATTCAAAACAGTTCATTTCATGCTTAAGAGGATATGCACATAATTTTTGAGGCTGGTTGCAGTAAATATATTATTTAGATATCATCTGCAGCTCAAGCCACAGCAAGCTCTAGTGTTGGAGGGCACTGGGACAAAATAATTTAAGAGGGGAGCCACACAAGCATCCTTCCACTCTGCACCCCTCCTTGCAGGTCCGTTGGCAGCGGCAGGCAGGGCAGCAGCAGGTGAGCATCCTTGCGCAGCACCAGCATCACCAAACCCCACGCGCTGCGTTCATGATCTGCTGCTGCCTATATCTGGGTCTTGTGTTACCCTGGCATAGACAAGACCGAAATAACACTGATGTCATTAGCAGTAGCTGCTCCTCCACCTTCACCAGTACTTATCAGGGCTTCTTAATTCCTGACTTCTGTGAACAGAGTGAAGACCGAAAGAGAGAAGCCAGTGTTGGGGGGCAGTTATAAACCTGCAAGGTGACCGACCCAGGCTTTAAGCACGTTCAGGTGCCCATCTCCTGTATACATTAGGAAGTCAGACACCTTTGAGAGCTGTTCAGCTCTTGGGCTGAGAGGAGAAAGAGAGATCAGTAGCCTCTCGAGGTTCATTGCACTACCCCATCCCATGATTTAATATTTACATTATGTCCATCCTGCAGTGGCTTCAGATATGCAGAGGTGACTTAGCTGACTAGAGAGCTCTGAAATAGAACTGCAATGAGCCATGCAAAAGGCTTCCTATTTTTCCAGACTCCACAGCTGCAGATTTTTGTAGGCAAGAACTGAATCTTTGTTCTTCTCTGTTCCTATACAACACGTTCAAAATTAAAACTTGCTTCATTTAAGCAGGGACACCTTGCAGCCCTTCCCAAAAAGCCAGAATACACAGGGGAAAAAAAAATCATGGCCGTGCCCTGATGTTCACTAAATGATAAATAAAAATATTCCTGTGAGAAAAATGTGCCAGTTTTGTGTGTAAACTTTTAGTGCTGAAAGAGACAAGCCTGATGACCTGAGAGGTTAAAGTCCACTAAGAGCAAGCATAATATAGGAAACAATAATATAAAATTACTCCTGCCCAACCTAGTGACCCTGCCTTCATATGAACAGGCAAAGAGATCCTGAGATCCTTTTCTGTCATGTCCTTGGCTGCTGTGGCAAAACGGTCAACTAGTATCATTAGTTATATCAACTACCATGGTAGTTTGCAACCCAGCCAGTATTCCTCATTTCACAGGCTTATACACAATGTATGTACTTGTGTACATGTTTGCGTGGATGCGTACGTACACACACTCACTGACCAGCAGATTGCACTGAGCTGTGACCTGTGCCAGTGTCTCAAAGTCTGCCATCACTCAGCTTTTGGACATAATCAGAACCTGGATGAGGAGACTGTAAAAACTTGCTGGTTTCAAAGGAAACACCAACAGCAATTCAGAAGACTACACTCCCCCTCAGATCTGTATCAGCATGGAAAGAGGAACATTGCACCGCCTCCTGCGTGCACAAATAAAGCAAAGGTCCTGAGCTTGACTATACTGAAGTAGCGACTGTAACCCAGATGCCTTGCAATGAGCTGAGCCCCGAACTGAGCAGAAGGTGCAAACCCACTGAGGAATTTGGAAGGACACACAGGCAGCTGGGGGTCGTGCTGCCACAGCACAGCTGCCATTTGCCTAAATCATGCAGCTGGTTACCAGCATGAGCATATTTATGCTAAAAGTAGACTAGTAGACCCACATTTAGTCAGCATTCGCATGGCATGTTTTTAAGTAGGCAAGCAATCGATAGCAGTTTATTCCCAGTGCATTCTTTAATTTGGAGAAACTAAGCTTTAACTCTTCTCCCTTCTATCCTGTTACAGTCAAGTTGCTACTTTCTGGAAACAGCGGCATTTCACCATACTCTTCTTGTCACCATGATCTTTTGAGATGATAAGGGTGCTGCTCAAACAGGCACTGTGCTTCATATACAGCTGAATGTGAAACACTGTAGTAGATAGCAGAAGAGTTAACCAAAAGACAGAAAAAGACAGTTTTGGAAATTACCGTAACTCCCCTCCAGCTCCTCTTACGGCAGCCTTACCCACCAACTAGGACAATGCTAGCACTTCACTGGTGGACTTGGAAAGCCAACTGTTTCAGTATCTGAGCACCTTTGATAGCCTAGACCTTCATGTGTGTCAACTCTCGACCATAAAATTTCACAGAAGTTGGGACAGACGAGAGAGGAGGAAGGTGGTGGTGGTGTGAAATAAACTGAAGAGGACAAGGTGCTCAAATTTTATCTGGTGTAGGCACAGGAATTATCGAGCTTCACAGCAGCACAGGAATAGTCCAGTATCCTGCTGTCACAGCAAAATGGGTAGGACTCCAGTGAAATGTGTGTTGGAAGCATGTGTGACAGAGCTGGTGCCACTCAGTGGAAGAAGTAGAGGAAATTTTTGTTCTTCACCCACCTGCAAACATTTTTCCTGAGGTTGTAGCTGTAAAAGCTAGGACAGGGAAGGCTTTCCTGAACAGTTACAGAAGGCCAGGTATTGTGTAACTAACACAAGATTAGGAAAGGCAGAATGGTTGCCATCCACTACTGAAGCCTACTGAAGGCTACTCAGTCTTCAGCTTGACTGAGGAAACAGGCCTGGCTTCTGACTTCTGAATTCGTTTTCAGTTAAGACCTGATAGGTGTCTGCTCTTATTTTCTCCCCACACAGTAGTGAAGTAATTCTTAAGACATGAAGCAATGCTTTCCAATGTCAGGGATGAGGGCTGCAAGAAACTGTAGAGTTGAGGAGCTTCCCTCAGTGGAAGTTTTTAAGAGCAGGTTAGCTGTAAAAATGGCTTACACATGACTGAGCAAGTAGTGAAAGAGAGAGATGGACAGTGAAGAATTTCTCAATGTTTATTTTCTTCAAGGGAGGGATGAGCTGACTCTTCTGAGGAAAAATATCTACAGATTATTTTTGTGCAACAAAATTAAAATATTTTACAATGAGAATCAGGTAAAAATTAGCCTCAACTCCGAACATTCATTTATTTCTTTACTTTTCCCCTTTTACTTTCTTGGCCACAAAAGAGAGACTCTTAAGGGAGTTGTCATGCATAGTTTAACTAGAAAATTTCTTTCTATTTTGGTGCATTATGGCTACAAACAAACTAGGAGGAATTTTTAAGGATTTTTTTGCAAGCAAACTGAAATCAGCAGTGGTGTTAGGTTAATCTATGGGGGGAATAGGATAGGGATAGGTTTTATCTTCTTCCCTACTCCAAATTTAAACATTGTTTCTTAGACAACTGAGCATGCTTGAGCATACTCTATCCTTACAATGCAGGCTATGGGCAAAATAAGAGGGGTGATAACAGAGAGCAGATGGGGATGCTGCCCTCCATGAAGAGCTCACTCTGTGAGCTGTGCTGTTTGTCTCCTTTCATTGCACTCCTCTCTCACTTTAAATCAAGTTTCAGATACAGCAGCCTTGCAGGCTGAAGCCTTGTGTGTATTCACAGCTGTGATCAGACACCTTCAGTTGCACTCCTCAACATTCACTCATCTTGAAGGCTCCAGTCCAGAGGGCAGTTTGGCCTCTGCAGCATCCCTTGCGAATGCAAGCACACCCAAAGCCCAACAGTGCGTTTCCAAGAAGCTACTACAGCGAACCCACTGGGCTTCCTCATCATTACCGACTGCCCAGTAAGAGAAGAAACTGGTTCTGAGAAAGCAAAAAGGTGACAGAAAGAGGAAGAGAGAAAGCAAAAGAAGTTTGATTAGAAGTGAGAGTTAAGGAAAAGAAACCACCATCACACCAGCACTTTGAAAACACCAAGATTATTTGGAGAAAAGTGCTGCTCTGCTGTCAATGTCATGTAATGCAAACACAAATTCTTTTTCTCCTGCTCAGAACAGGGTGGAGCAGGGGCAAAAGGCCACTTTGGAATTACACACAAATATATGACAGCTAAAATCAAAGTAAGGCACATAAACTTTAGAAGGCCACTTCATGTTAATTTTTTTTTATGGCACTAATGGCTTGTTCAGCTGGCAGAAATCCAGGATGCCTTTAAACTTTACTACAGGTCAGGCAGCTATCTTTCAGACTATCCCAGCAGCATGCAGATGTCCATAAACAGAAAAAAATCAAATCTGTCACAGCTCAACTTTTACGGGTGAATGGGGTCTAGATTTAGCCTCAGGATCAGATCTGCAAATCAATGCTGAATTGTTCATGTGAACCATGTTCACTTGCATAAAAGATATTTAATTGCCCAACAACCACAAGAACAAAAGTCCGAAGTCCTAGTTTGCCTGAAGTGATGCCACGAGTATGCCACAGGCACACACCATCTGAGTCCTGGTAAGTCCTCCTACCACAAGACCATCTTTCCCCCTGTGTTGCTAAGCTGTAGTACAAGACAGATTGTGTGTTTCCAGCTTGCTACAATTTGCATCAAAGCAAAGGCTTATAAAAACAGGGGGAGACTGGTGCTTTCTTCACTAGTTCTATTTAAATCTCCTTGACTATCAAATTACTATCAAATATGGCCTTTTCTTAGCCAGCCAATCTCTTCTGTGTGGCCATGTGTGAAAGCAGAGCTCCTGAATCATGTGTGGAGAAGTTTTCCACTATAAGCATCTTCATCCTGCAGTGAAGTGCCATTTCTCTCACCTGGACCTATTTATCCATAGTTTAAACACAGTTTGTTTGCTTTTTTAAAACAGAGTTCTCGGAAGGAAGACTCCATGCAGAAGAAAACCTGTAATGCCTCAGAATGAGCATCCAACACTTTTGCTGTTTGCAAAGACTAGCTGATGCAGCAGTGAGTGTGGGAAACCAGGCAGCCAAAGCAGGCCAGCAAGCAGGGACAGAGCAGGGAGAAAGGACTGGGTTCAGTCACTCATCGGGGTGATGAGCAGTACGTCAGCCATGGACCAGGGACTTTTAAAATCCAGCCCATCTCCAGAGAGAGGGGAGACTTTGCATACGTGTGTGTGTGTCAGTGTGTGTGTGTGCATGCAGTGGTGGAGGCAGTAGTAGTTCACTCAGTCACATAAAATAAAAAGCCTGTCACAAAACTATACATTCAGAAACATATTAATCAGGACCTTTTAAAGGGTGTTTCAGCCTTTATTTTTTTGTTTCTCATGGAGTCATGTACTGTCTCCTTTTCTAGCACAGGTGTGCACTGCCTCACATCAACCAACCTGTGTATCCCAACAAGAGTTTCTGTACAATCCACATGTCTTACCAAGCAAGCAGGTGCTACCAGAAAAGCTGTGATCCTCACACAAACCCAAGTACGGCGATACCACCTGCTTGACTAATTCTTCCAGCTGTAAGTAGCCCTCACTGGGGCCCGTAGGCTCATGGACACTCTGAAATTCAAACATAAAAAGTCAACATTACCCTTAGATAGTTCTGAGTAAAGTTTTTGAGTAAAGCCTTGGGTCTGTCAAATATCTCTGCACAGGAATATTGCAAACATACCAGTAGTCCATTTGGAGAAGCACAGTTGATAATCCCAAATGGAGGTTCAGGTGCCATTCAGGTCAACCTCCTTGTTGAAGTCATAGCCATAACCCTATGAACATCAAGCAGCTAGCTGTCTTTTTTCTGACCAAGGGACAGGAAGGTACAAGGTACACTAACATTGAGGATTTGCACAGTGTAACTACAGTGATAAAATTATAGTGGAGCAGTTCTACCAGGAAACGTCTCTTTGCAGAAAAGCCTTAACACACCTTGGGCAAAGCACTGCTCTTTTCCTAGGCAGGACTGCAGCTTACAGCTGTGAAGATGGTAGATAACACTGACCAATTCAACAGTAATTTCAGAAATCGTTCACTGACTTAACTTCCTGAAAAGCCTCAGTACACTTTTCTTTCTCAAATGCATCACTTTGAGACCCTCTTTGCCCTCAGGATTCTTTTATTAAACTATTTCAGGGAAATTGAGCTAGCATTCAGTATCTCCTGCTATTGCAGTGTGGGTCACTGGGAACATCAGAACAGCAAGAACTCATACAGAAATACCAGCTTAGCCACTTCTCAATTTTTATTGTACTTCAGAAAGTTTCATTCTGTGGCACCCATTATAAGGTATATTGGAGAAGAGCTAAAAGGAAGAGGAACCTAAATAGCCACCTGCAATATGGTATTTTGCAGGACTGTCAGATTGGGTGATAGAAGAAGATAGGACAGCTGGTATATTTGGCTGTATTTGGCATAAAACTCTCTTGAGGTCTGGATAAAGAGGATAGTCCTCACAGAAAGTCTGGGTCTCTTAGGAGAGGCCTTTGGAAGCTATGCAGCATTTTGCCTGCTGCCAAAAGATACTCCTTCTCTCATGGGCACTGCTCAGCATCCCAGCCAGCCAAGGAGCCAGCAGCCACGGTTCATTGAAATTCCACAATCGGCTGTGATGGAGACCCACCCCATCACTGCAAAGCTGAGAAACCAGGATAACTAGGGCACAAAGAGGCATTCAGAGAAGCTGGGAGATTAAAATTTATGTGAAAAAAAGTCCTGAGACTGTTTTTAGCTGGGGAGGAGAGGTACCATGAAAAATACAAATATCAAAGTGCGGAACCCAGCCCTTTCACAGCAGCATCCTTACCTGTTTTCAGGAAAGTTCAGGACATTCAAATTCAGCTTTCATTTCTATATTTACTACTCCCAAATAAGCACATATCATTTCCCCTTCATCACACTCTCTACGCTCCACACACTCTTTTCCAGGGTTAGTATTAGCTCAGTGAGGCTGAGATACCCAAGTGGAGTCAGATGAAGAAGAGCAGAGGCTTCCCACCTGCAGAATTAACAGCATCTGGACAATGGAAGCTGGGAGCTTTGTCTGGACCAGAGGAAGAATTTCTTCCAACTTTACTTTTAGCAAGACCAAGTCTCTGAAGCCAAGGAGCGCAATCTGACGGATAGTCAACTCCTGACCCTAGAAAACACAGAAGGCAAAATCCAAGAGTTGGCAAAGGGAAGTGTGAGCATCACACGAACACATGCATGCACACAGACAGAAAGGGTCTATCC
The DNA here is from genome assembly GCF_000695765.1 of Mesitornis unicolor. NCBI lineage: Eukaryota > Metazoa > Chordata > Aves > Mesitornithiformes > Mesitornithidae > Mesitornis > Mesitornis unicolor. The sequence continues at coordinate 36,220 of NW_010164298.1, read as the reverse complement.
TGCCCATTGCTGCTGTGGAAAAGCCCCTCCCAGCTGCTTAGGTTGATGACTCATGGTACTCTTTGGTTGCTTCCCTCTGTCCCACACAGATTCTGAAATGAGTAACACCTCATCTGAGGTGCCACTAGGTTTGGAGTGAAGGCAAAAATGGGCCTGTATTTCACCAAAAGACTCCGCATACATGAAATCCAACTGACATCCAATTTGGTCACAAACATCCAAAGCCCAGGATGGATGCAGCTTATGCTTTTGCCACTCACAACTGAG
>NW_010164298.1:18276-35922 GCF_000695765.1 Mesitornis unicolor | reverse complement strand
TGGGGAAAGAGGTTGGTATAGAGTATTCCTTAAGTAAGCCTACCTCTCATCTGTGCTGGAGTCTCTTTTTGCTCAAAGTCTGCACTTTAGATCTTGCTGATATGATAAAAATCTACAATTCAGTCTGTTACAAATTTTAGGATTTATGCTAGAGCAACTCTAGCGAGACTGCTTGTACTAAACATGATTTAAGAAAGCAACAGCTTTGATTTCCACCATAAGGCACTCCATGTCCTCCTAATTCCTTTTTACATCAACAACACAAGTGTGCAGGCTTAACAGATGAAGATGATGTAATATTTCTCAGCATATTTAAACACAGTTGGATTCTACTTGGTATTCTGGTGTTACTGCCTTTCCCTCTGCTATACTTAACATCCACATGACTTCCTCTTGCCCCACTGCAGCTTAACAGCAGAAATTTTCCTCCAGGCCCTGCCCAGCACTTTCCACCAGAAAGAGTTTCCCTTGTTCTTCTCAGCATGTTAATCTCTGCCCACAGTCTGTTTGGGAAGCATTTTATGATCTCCATAACACACTCAACATGGCAAATATTTAGCTGGAAGGAATTAACAGCAGTTAATCATTGATTCATAATGGGTCTAATGTCATAATTAACAGCATCATCAATATGTAAATACAAATTAAAGTAAATAGTCTGGAGGCCAGCTTGGCCATAATAAAAGCACTTTGCTGTTTTAAACCATCGAGTGTTTAGAAACATGGCGGTGTAGAAAAGACTGGTACATATCCCTGAACTGTATGTCAGCAGCTGCACACTTTATACCTATATCATGCAGTTTAGTCTTATTAACTTCATATCCCATTTCAAAATGCAAACATCTTCCTGTGCCAACCAATAAAAGATTTGCTATTCTTTTTCCACACCAAGTAGTTGCATCAACAGCTGCAACTATACAAAAGCCAGTGACCTGTTTACATAGTTTCCCTCTGTACAGCAATTTAACCAACTTGGCAGCTTAAAGGTCATATTTCTGCAACAGCTATGAGCCCCGGGTTTAAACTTAGCTGAGATGGGAAGTTACTTCTAGTTATTACCTTTGGTAACATACGCTTACACATTTGGCTGACTTACTTTCATTCTGAATGGGTAGTCACTGGGATCAGAAAACAGCACAACTAAATAATCATGTTGACATTTGCAGCAAAGGATGGGGCACCAACAACAAATTTACTTTCCCACCTACCAGAGTACCACATGAAGTACTGCAGCTTGGAGAAAGAGATTCACTAGATGAGCTCTCTTCTCATGTGGTGACACACTGTACATACAGCTCCCTATTTGTAGGAGAGCCCAATCTTGTTAGAGCACTGGCTTGGGATAAGAGCAATTTCTGATTTCTTGCTGCACTTGCAACTCTCTCTGTTGCAGACTAGGGGAGCTTACTTAGAGTCAAATTCTTGGATGTATTCAGGCAGTTTAAATCCATACATTTATTTAGGACTTAGGTGCCTACAAAGCTTTAAACATGCTGTCTGTAACCTTTCAGTTCCTCATCTGTCAAATGGCAGTACTTCCCTAACTTCACAGCTCCTGTGAAATATTTTTGAGTGACTCAGATATTGTGACAAGACAAATACAGAAAGTTATGCTTTCAAAGAATCCCAACATCTCATAATCACTCTTTCACCACTACCACCAAGTTACCCCCAAAAGCTGCATCCACTTGTCCCGGTTTGAGCTAAATAGAACTAATTTTTCTATTCAGTGATTTTACTCTTCAGCTCAGTCTCTTTTAAGTGGCTGAACTTGCTGAAAACTAGCAGTATTACTAGCAGTATCCTGTAGTATTAGTATTATTGTTTTATTAAATGTTAGTTTTATTTTCCAACCTGTAAAGTCTCTCTCCCTTATTCTCTTTTCTCTTCCCTTCTGGAGATGGGAGAGGGGTTAATAGAGAGCATCTGTCCAGGATTTAGTGGCCAGCCCAGCACTAAACCACGACACCACTGTATAGTAACTTTTGTTCAGTTTCACATTAGAGACATTTAATAGCAGTGGAGTAGATTTTTCTGCTAAGTGGCAGAATTATTAGCATCAGTGGGTATGAGACAGTTAGCTCAGCTGTTTCCACAGTGTACAGACCTGCTTAAACAGATTAGGTCACTCCCTGACTGAGAATTGGTTGGAAAAGGACAGAAGGAAAGATAATTGCATGGTTTTACATGCCAAACACCTACCTTTAAGCATCTGCAGCAAGGAAAGAATAAAAATAAACACAGTAGAAAGGTTAGTGTCTATCTTTACAGAAGTCCTTTCTCTTTTAGAAAATGCCAGCTTTAATAGGATTAGAGGAAAAGGGCAACCTTTGAGCTTTACCTGCTGCCTTTCAAACAATACCAGTGAAAAATATTTTAAAAGGCTCTGGAAAGTATGTATTGTGGAAGAGGTGAAAGTCAAGAGGAAGAGGCTAACATTTCCAAGAATATCAGTCTCCTCATGAGGTACGTTTTTCTTTTCCTCTAATGGAAGAAAAGATCAAAATAGGCTGGAGAGTTAATTAGACTTTTCGTATGGAAACCGTGACTAAAACTACATTAAAAAATGATACAGCTCAACAATTCCGATGGGATACTCAGCTTTCAAAATACCCAGTGTAAACACATCTTACATAAAGTTATTCATTCATCCACTACACATAGAGTCACTTGTCTCCTTATTAAAGCTTCAAAAAACACCAACAGAGGATTTTCCAAAGGCAAAATTGAGACATAAGCCCTCCAAAAAACAGTAAGGGCAAGTTAAACAGATTTGTTCCTGATCTAGTCTTCAGATTTGTCCCTCTGAAGACAAGTTGTCAGTGTTGTCATCTGCACCACAGAGTCCTGCATATTTAAAAACAGAACTATAAATGCAAATGGCCCAGAGCTTCAGTCTACATAAGGTATATTCCAACAGTTTCAGTGTTCAAGTTTAGCAAAGCACAGACATACCGCTAGCAGACTTTGCAGTTACGTTGCCTCGCCTGACTGAAGACTGAATCATAATTCAGATTACCTGGACTGGGTAGAATATTGCCTGGAGTGTAGGAAGAGTCTCTGTAAAATAGTGATCCCAGATTTCAGACAGGACATCAATGCGATCCTCACCTACAAAATGAGAGATTGGGAGCAAAAGCTTTAGCGACAAGGACACTAAAATAAGTTGAATTTTCCCACTACTCTCTAATTCCCCAAATAAGAGATACAAACCCACCCTTCACATTCACAGTTTCCTTCCAAAGCTGGATATCACTCAGCTAAGCTTCGCCTTAAGTGACAGGGACACAGGCTGTGACCATGAATTGCTCTGTCTCTTACTGCAAAGAAAACAGCTCTGTGCAAAACACGAGACCAATTCCAACAAGAGTGGAGCTCCTCCTCGACTGAAGGCTTTAACCCCACAGCAAAGGATTGTTTAGTCTCACAGCTCACATTTGGCGTGCTCAACTAACATGGAAGCATGACCACACATTAGCAGCTGAATCTGAAAACCAGCAGGTCACAGCCAACATCTACTGTTCTGCAGCAACTGAGTCAGGGAGATCATTTACAACAGCTGAGCTCCCTCCAGCTTCCCCCCTCTCCCAAGCACAGACACAGCAGACAGAGCCCTGACGAGCCACAAAGCCACCATCCTTCTCTCAAATGTAGCATTTGGGAAGGTTCCCGAATGAAATCTGCTTGTGGCCACTTCTCATATGACTTTGACTCAAAGAAACATCCCCCAGTGTAAGAGGGTATTTAAAATGAAGGCGGACTAAGTTATACAACTCATGATTCCCACAACAGGAATACAACTGTGGTCAAAAGACTATTATTAACAAAAAAATGCTTTACTGAGCATAATAGTCTGAATAGACATTTTAAATTATGCTTGTAGGCTTGACTTATAGGCCTGTGTGTTCCTCAGCACCTGGGCCCAAAGCCTCTGAGTTTTTAAAGAGATTTTTCCTATCCCAAAGGCCAAAGGCTTGCAATATTTTTTCAAGTTCTAGATACATTCCTCAGAAATTTCAGGCACAAATATAGGCCCAGGTTTAATAACACAAGTTTCTGACAAAAGGATTTTTCAGAACACCTTCCATGGAGCCTCATCTGGAGCTCATAAGCAGCTCATAAGACTCAAGGTGCAGTAATGGAAGATGGCTACTCAAGACAGTTTTGAACACTCAGCTTCAAGGGGACTAAAGGCCCTACATGAGGAACTGGAACACATGTAAAATTGCAACCCAAAGGAGCCTTATCACTGTGTACTGATGTGCCTTCCCTATCTGGAGACTTCCACATGGGCTTTCACTGTGCTTGCCCATGGGTTATGCTGCTTAGGACATGGCCAGAAAGCAGAGAGACAGCAGGACCGGATCCTGCAGATAATTCCTTTCGACCAGAGAGCCCACTGATGGCTACAGAAGGGCTCAGAGGGAGGCTTCACCATGACAGGTACAATACCAGCTTCAAAACTGGAACTGCAGACAGATAAGCACCTACCCAACACCCACATAACAGCTACCCATTACCAGAAACTGCCAACTGTAAGTGAAAAACACAACAGGAAACAGACTAATTGAATGTTTAAATTTTTCCTTCCTCTGTCTCCTCCTCAGTACTGCAATGCTTTAGTGTGTGGAGCCAGAAGGAAATGTCATAGATCACTTCTTCTTGAAGGGGAAGGGGGAATGGTTTGTTTCTTCAAGAAATCATAAATCCTACAGGCACTGAAAGAGATTATGACAGACTGAATAAAGAAGAATCACATTAAAGTAGTGATTTGAAAAACAGACACAGTAAAACATAGCCATGCCCTGCAGCGGAAACATTATTCCATCTCTGAGTACTGGGACAGTAGAAATTTTCCAGGAAGACAGAGCTAACCGAGAAGCACGTACAAGAAGTTCCTGTTGTTGAGACCACAAGACCTCCAATAATCCTACACATTTATGAAAGAAAGGTGCCCATGAGTCATCACCTGCAGAAATGCCAGCCTGTATGGGCAAAGTGTTACTTCAAACTAAGAACAAAAAAATGAGGCACAAGAAGAGGGTTTTTCTGTCTGCCTGGGAAACTTCATCTCACCCAAACTACTTGAGCAGCTGCAAACTACTCCCAGGCAGCTCTCAGCTTATTACAGACTGGAACTCAATTTTCATAATGCTAAAACAGACATTGGAATAGTTTTTTATGAAAACAGAAAACAAAACCATAATGATAAGCTACGCAGCACTCATTCTGAAGAGCTGGCAGCAGCAGGTATCCATGTTTGGGAACATGCATAAGACGGCCTTTTTTCCTCCTTTTAGGCGCAGTGCTGATGAAGCACACACCAAGCAGGAGGCTGCCATTGCACAGCTCCTTCAGGGTCCCAGTCCTACAGCCTGCTGGCCAGGTAAAGAAGTCACTTGGTGAAGAGCAGTGCAGAAGAATCCAGCACCAACAATGATGCAAGACTGCAAGTGTCTGTTGGCATTTAATGACCCAGATACAGCAGGCTGACGATTAGCAAGGATCTTCCATACAGACTACAAAACTGTGTCAAATCCAACAACAGCCTAGTTTTGAATAAAGACATGTGCTCCAGACAGCTCGCTCTGCTTGAGAAAACTGTTAATAATTGTGATTAACTCCACACACATCCAACACTAGCCTTCACCCACAGGCTCCATGGTGGCAAGTGTTTGTACTCCAGTGGTTTGAACAGAAGTTCATGTGTGAATAACTTCTTTCCTGAAGGATTTCATTCCCACCCAAGTGAATGTTTTTTGTCTAAATTTACACAAAGCGTGTTTGCTCAGGTCTCAAAAGCATGACAGTAACCAAAATAGTGCTTACATCAAGCTGCAAATCACATGGAGAAATAGAAAACAGAAGGTGGTTCTCAGCAGTTTTGCAACAGGATTCATGCCCGCCCAGAACTGCTTTAAGCCCAGGTTCAACTGCCACACAAGACCCACGTTCCTGCTCTCAGAAAGAAGTCCTGGCTGGTGGGAGTGTTGCAGCTATGTAGCTATTCAAACAGCCTGCCATTCCTTAAGCCTCATAAGGGGTGCAGCACAACCTGGCTCCTGAGAGGTTGTGTGACTCCCTAAGACAGTACCAGAAAGGGCTATACGGTTTTCAGACACGCAAACCATCTTGTCTGACCAAACATCAAAGCACAACTCCCTTCCAAAACAGGTTTCCTACTATACTTGCCTTCATACAGCTTAACCTTCTCCTCTATAAACAGCAAGCCTTTTGCAAGGAGCTGGTTCTGCCAAGAGAGAAGAGAGAAAGACATGCATTTGCTTTTTCGGAGATTTAAAATAAACATGGAAGAATATTTTTTTTCAGATATTACCCACTTTGCATGCAGTTATCTAAGGATTAGACATATCATAGTAATTCCTCCAAGCACCACCACCAGACCTGGTCTCACTGTGAGTGCTGTACATTAATTAACCCCCTCTTGTTCAGCCAGACATGAGAACACAACACATGCTGCAGACAGTTGAAATACTTGCCAGAAGTGGGAAGGAAGGACCAGTCCTGGGTCACAGGGAGGGAGTCAAGAAAATAAAATGGTTCTTAACATAAGAGTTCAGCTACAGAAGCTATACCTCAGCCATATGCGGGAGGTGATCAAAGGGCCAAATGCTACCAAAACGTCTCATTCTCTTCTTCCTTTGCACTAGCTCAGTGCTTGCCTGACTGCACAGTAAGCCAGTTCAGCTCCCTAACTCTTACTTCTCTATTCCTTCTCAGTGTGCAGTCTCAAGCTGCAGAAGAGGCAGGAGGAGCTAGACTTTCTAGGTAAACTTAACTATCACAGACAGATCAAGATAATCAATGTGTCTGTTTGCTGTTCAGGACAGCTAGATAACTGATAAGCTTTCTGTTCCCATTTCCCCAAACATAAGAATATTGCAAAACCAATACCTACCTTTTTGTTGTCCCAATAGCACTAGGAGAATCAGTTATTCTGAAAAGCTTTGAGGATCCCAGAGCTGGTATCGCCATCTAACACACTGTTACTGCATCCTAAAAGTTTCAGTCCTACCACAGAGTTCATACTGATAGAGAATAAAGCCTTCTGTCTCTCTGAAAGGATTCAATATCAGGGTAATGCACAATATTCAGAGGCTGACCTCTCTCTTTCTCTCTCATGTTCATCTTCCAGCTTTTGTTTTGATCAGGTAACCAGGTTGAAGTTGCACCTTTCGACCTTTCATCAGCTGAGGAGCAAGACACATCTTTTTTCACTCCCAATGGACACTGCTGTTACACCACTGCCTGCACATTACCATGGCCTCCTGATGAGCTGCCGTACCGCACACTTGCCTTTGCACTGCTGTTCTGGGTGACAGACCTGCCTGCTCTACCATATACCAGGCTGGCTCATCCATGACACACACAAGCAACCGTGTAAGCCACCCCAAGCAAAGAGAGCACCACACTTCTCCATCCTCCCTGCGACAAGAAGCAACACTAAACTGGGGCACTGTTGAAGGCAATAAAAAGAAAAAAAAAATTGCTTTGTGGCATTCTCCACTGGTACTTACTTCACTTTCCAGAACAAAAGAAAAACTTGCCACTCAGCAGTCCTACTTGTTAGCATCAGGTATCACTGAAATGTATAGAAAAGGAAGGGCTCTGCCTTAAATAGTATCTAATCAGACTCCAGAAGTATTTTGCAAGTAGGTTGAGGCTGAGGGACTGAAGAGATCACCATACATCCTACCAGTAAGGAAACATCTCTGGATGCATTGTCCTGGTGGAGAAATTATATTCAAAAAGTTGTCAGGTAGGAAAATACTGAAATAAAAAAAATAAGGGGCTGAAATCAGGAAACCCTTCTTTGCTTTGGAATCTCACCTCATACAAGGTGAGCACTGAGACCCCTTTGGACTGGGTGCCACTGCAATACCAGAGAGAATTTTTTTTCATTGTCATCTTTATCAAGATTTCAGCAAAAACGGCCTGGAAGAAAGAACAAGCCACACATGCTCCCCAGTCTCCTCACATGCGAGTAGTAGGAGGAACACCCATGAAAAGTTTCATCTCAAGTCAAGACAAGACTGTATGGACATTGTCCTCTTCATGGTGTGAAAGACGTGTGGTGTTATACAATGATGAAATGGTCCCATCTCATGGCTACTACATCCACATTAAGACATTAACTCATGTTTTGCTACAATGGCTTACTGGTCTCAAATGAGCCAGTTATAAGTACTTTTGAGACACTGCTTTAAAAACAAACAAACAAACAAACAAAAAACCTGCATTCTCTAATGTGTATCTGGAGTTCAGTCGTGACATAAGGAAGAATGTCCAGTTCACCAGTGGAAAGCTGTTAGTAGCAATAACAGTTAAATACTGTATAATACATACAAGGGAAAATAATTAATGGTCATACTTGTAATTAAGGTAATTTGGCCCGGCAAGCAGGTGGCTTTTTTTTTTAGAATTCAACTCCAAAATATTTAGTAGTCTTATTCGCAAAATAATGTGGAATTTAGGTTCCATTTAAATTAGTTACACAACAAAACCAGAGCATTTTAGGAGCAACACATGGGATGAAACTGTATTATTTGAACTGCCCATCCAAGTCACAAGACTTTGATCTTTACCAGCTCTAGCAGAGCGCAAAAGCAGCCCTATCCATGCAGTACAGTCAAGCTATAAATAAATTTCAATACTCTACTATTAACCAATCCTAGAATTTCAGCACAGGAGTCAGAGCCGATTTGAACAGTCCTGTTTGTCAGAGGAACACACTCAAATTGCTGTTCTGCACGCAGATGACCAAGTGGAGACAGGAAGCCAAAGCACTTTTGCCTGTGATCTGAACCCGCTCACAAACAGTGTACAAATCACTACTGTTAACTGCAGTTAAAAAGCTGTGGATGCCAACAGGTAAAACACAGAGTGCTCTGGCAATACTGCAGACAGCAAAGCAGCTGCTTCCAGGCCCCACTGTAGTGCGTGGCTGTCATTTTAGGAGGATATCCTTTGGTCTTTGCTGACTCCTTCCACCACACTAGTGCCCACCCAGGTTACCAGGAGTGCAGGGGCCTCCAGCAAGACATGCACCAAGGGCCTGGCAGCTCACACCATCTCCACAACCTGTAGTATCTCATCCTGCTTACAACAGCTTACTCAGTTTTAGTCAAAAAGCCATACATTTATTCTGGAAAAAAAAAAGCGTCCACTTTCTGCAGTTTTTTGGACTCTGGAATTGCCCCCAATAAAACTTTTTTTTCTTTTCTTCCTGCAGAAGTCTATTTTCTGATTTATTCATCATCACCAATGTGACAAAGGGCTGCCAAAGGATGCTGCAGGAAGCAAAGGGAAATTGTCAGTGAGAAATCTTTAATGGCTGGGGGGCTTTGTCTCAGGCTCACTCTGCAGTTAGGGTGAGAAACAGAGAGTTTCCAGCAGAGTGCAGGAGGAACAGGGCTGCCCAAGGATGGGTAAGCTGCAAAGAGAACCTGCCTGGGAGACACTTTTCACCTGGGCAATGACAACAGCAATTAGCAAGTTGGATAAATATGTTCACACAATGAAAAAAAAGGCAACATTTCCAAATGTTGGTATTGACTAATGGAAGGTGACTGTTTTGTAAAGATTCTCTAGCAGAAATACAGGCTTTGGAGGGAAATATTAAGTTGTTGGGATCTCCATTCAAATTTTAGATTTATTTTGCAGAAATAAATGACTACACATGCCAGGCTCTGGACAACACAACGAAAAAAGACTTTCCAGGAAAAAAATATAAGTGAAAAAGGAGGGAGGAAGAAGTTTGGAATGGAATAAAATATGAGGGGGAAAAAACAGTGAAACCCACTTACACGGTGAAGATTTTTCTGCCTGAACAATAAGATAGAGTGATATTGTACTTTAATCCTTCCAAATGCTTTCAGTTTATAAATAAAAGGACTTCAATTGTTTATTTTTCAATCTATAACTCAAGGTAATTTCCTTTTATGTACTGGAGAGAAAATTTACAGCTGGTCTTTTATACTGTCATTTTAAACTACTATATAATAAAAAAGTATATACATACATATATGAGAGAGTGTCATGCTTATTTTCTTGTGTTTCGCTCAAGAAATATTAATTCCTTCTCTATGTGCACTAGAACATCACGTTTCAATATACATACAATTCCTGAGCACTGTGGATACAATTTTTCAGCTACTTTGCTTATAAGTAAGTCTTATGGATATTTTCTACTTTCAGAGATTGTTGTTTTTATTTTATTTCACAGCTTCGTCAGCAAACAAAATACGCATTTGTACACCTTTATGGGCAGCCCAGTTCTATCTATTAAAAACAGATATATTAATCGTTACCTTGTAGTAAAGAATTTATAATGCTCTTATGAATGTATTATCAATAATTTCATGTGCTAAATGGTTGCATCAACTCATTCTTAAGGTTTCTGAAAAAATAAAGCTTGGCTCCATATTGTTACTGCAGATGTTTCAGTTATCCTCTCAAATTTTCCCTTTTCCTGTTGAGGAACTTTAAAAAAAACCCCACAAAAAACAGAACTACAACAACAACAAAAAAAGCAACAACTACATTTCCCTTCTCTCCATCTTAAAAATATCTGGAAATTTTACTTATCTGTCTCTTCTGCTAAAGTCACAGATTTAGAAATGGATTAAATCCAAATATTACACCCTCAGATCAAACCAGATGGGAAATTTTCATTAAAAAACCCTACAAGGTTTGCTAAAAAATCAATACAATCTAACAAATGCAGCCACAGCAGAGGTCTGCATCAAACCTTGTCTAGATTACAAGTCTCATTTTACTGCTTTATCCCTGGTTGCCAGAGGCAACACAGAGGCACAGAGCTAAGAGGAAAAATAAACCTTTTATTTGCAAGAAAGACCAGATGAAGACTCACATCAAGTGGGCTTGATGGTGACATTTATTTGAAAAAGTTTAGCTGCCACCTTGTCTCTTTACAGCTGAACTGGGCACTTGGGGAGGCAGGCATTCCCTTCCCTCCCCAGATGAGCTTTCCCTGCATGACCAGGGTGAAGTCTTCACCCTGCTTTTGGGAAACCACAGGCTGCTACATGCTCATTGCTGGTGCTGCAAACCCGCCTTTGCTCTGGCTAAGGTGAAGCATGCACAGCAGAGAAACAAAGCCCCAGGTTAACCCCTGACATATACACACAGTCAAAAAATTTGGAGAGAGATGTTTTGCATCAGATAGAAGTGAGCTTGTGAAATCTCACAGGTTGAAACCCTCCTACTTCTCAGTGCAGAAAACCACAATAGCTGTTTCAGGTATACCACCAAGTGCAGCTAAGAGAAAGCCATTAAGTAAGTTTTCAAATTCCCTGAGTTTTGGAAGATAGGATTCAAAGCTCCAGAAAAAGCACTTTTCATTTTTTCCTCAGTAAAGACCCTCCCACAACGTGTGTGTGCTTGATACTCTTGCAAAGGAAGCTGCACTGAAATCATTAGGAATAAAACAAAAATTCTGAAGGCAGTCATATGCCATGCTGTAAAACGTAGACACTTTCCAGGTAAATTCTTCTCTTTTCCAGCACAGATACTTTCCCCTTTGCCTCCTCCGATAGAGAAATTGAGGCAAATTTCTCCATGCATACCCAGAAGAGCAATTCCAGTTCCCCCAGTGCAAGGAATGAAGGTGTAAGCTGGTGCTCCTCTCTCATACCAGCACTGCCAGCAGTGAAGGGCTCCTTATCCCACTCTTCATCTTTTCAGGAGCTGGCCATCCCCAGCAGGGGCCATGGAGGCCAATCCTACATGGGCTTCCACTACACTCCAGGCAAAATGGTACCCATCTTACTTTGCCAGAGGCAAGTTAGACATGGCCTGTTGGGAGTGCTCTGCCAGCAGCCTGGTTGGGTGATGGCCTCTGGACAAAGGCAACAGGAAGGATTTCAGGATGACAGCCCTGCCATGAGCATGGCGTGCTCTGCTGTGGGTGGTATGTTCAAGGAGAAGGGTGGTGGAAAGCAGCTAAGAAGTTTTGGCAGCAGCTCCACAGAAAACATCAAGAAGGCTCAAGCCATCACTGGCAACTTCACAACTCATCTGAAAGCCATGTCTCTGCAGTATAGCAAGGCACAAAGGAATTCTCCTGCTAATCAAAAACTATCACTATTTTCCAATAAGCCACTGCTCTTGGGGGGGGAAATGTTTACACAAACACCCGTTTAATTATGGACAAATATTGTTTTCCTTTCATGTCTTCAAGACAAACAGGGCCAGTATGCCTTTAAAAAGCCACATTAAAATTAACAAATTAATACTAGTTCATCAAACAGAAACACAAGCTTGGAACAGGAGTAAACTGATCCAGAGCAAACTCAAAATAATTGACCCCATTTTGCTGGGTGAAAAAAAAATCAGTTTTTCTTCTGCACACTTACAGCACTTCTTCAATGCAGCCCTCTCTTCCAGACAATTGAGGCTTTGTGTGGGTTAAACCACACTTTTACAGTCTCTACCAGAGCATAGCCACTGTTTCTTGGATAATCTGATGTTAATTTGAGGGGAAAAAGCATCATCCAAACTTATTTGGCAAGTATCTTCTATAAAGCTGTTGCCAGTTGCACAAACACCTACCTACTTCTTGGCAGTGTTTTACAAAAAGCCAATCTGTGTGAACTGCAACATCTCATACCTGGAGTATCTTCCCTGTCCTTTTTTTTCTCCCTAGAAAGAGGGGAAATAGTGACAGAAACAAAGAGATCATTTTGATCCTACATAGAGAACAAATTGCAAGAGAAATATGAAATATGCTAAAATGTCTCATTTAGAGACAGCTTTGTTCAAAACAGCTAAAAAAGAAAGCCCACTTAAAGAAAGTGAGGCAGGGAAAGTAAGAAGGAGAGCAGACCAGGCAGACTGAGTGGGCAGCACTGCTATGATCCAGACCACAGCACATGAGCAGGGCAGCAGCTATGGGACAATCCCACGGCTGGGCCCCCCGGCTCTGCGCTGGAGGGTCACCACTTCAGGCAGGAGCCCTGCTTAGCCCAGGCATGGCACACTGGAGCAACCAGGCACCATCTCAAGTGAATCACACGTATCCACTGAGCTGATGCATACAGGGCCTGAAAGCAGATGCCCCTGCTGCCCTGAACTAGGCCTTCTGCTTGGCTCACAGTAACAGGGCTTAGCTGCTCGATGACCCCATCCGCGATAACGAAGCTGGGCAGTTGCTATGATGTCTCTGGATTTGCTCCATGAAAGCTCAGTCCTAGAAAGTGACAGATGAAACAAAAAAACCAGCAGGCCTGCATGAACAGGGGTTCCCAGTCAGAGAGGAGATAAATACAATAATAAAGACCAGCTTGACCCAAAAGTGTATTGCAGACATATGGCTGAGCTCTGCAAATCACACAAGTGTGAATTCTCTCCCCTTGTGCAGCAGCCGAGCTGCTGCAGCCCCTGGCAGCAGGCATGAGACAGCATTTGGCCAGATAAGAGCTAGCACTGCCTTTATCCAGCACTTCATTCATTACTCCAATAACCCACACAACTATTTCCTTGCCTGGCTGCAAAACAGGTAGAAGTAGAAACCTAGTCCCAAGGAAAGAAATGTCACACACACCAGGTTTTTCTCTGACTAAGCAGGAGATGGAGGGACACAGCATTTTCAGCTGGTAGCATGGCTTGACAAAGCAGCCTTTCAAAGGAGAGTAAGCATCATGAGAGATGCTGGATAGGCTGGGATCCCAGAAAGACATGCAGCAGGGACTTAAGAAAAAACCTTACGGTGCCACGATAGAGAGAGGAGTGTATGTTTCCCCTGACCACTGAAGCCACCTTGCACAGCCAGCTAACCTACAGCATGAGGGACTCTGATGACAGGAAGGTTCACCAGTCTCACTTCTGACTGCTCTAAAGGGAGAGGACAAAATCAATTTTGGCTTGGATCCAGGCTTGCCTTGCTGCTGCTGCTGCTGATGTTTGCAGCTATACAGTATCTTCTTGCTGTTTTGATTTTGCTCAACACCGCAGCACCATGGGTGCTTGCATGTTGCGGTTTCTATGGCTTTGCATACAAACAGAAAGCCAGGCCTAATTCTGAGTCTGGACTTTTCACCTCCCACTGCTCTCCATTGCAGCAGGCTGGAAATTATGTAACAACAGCTCTGCTTCTGGATTTAAGACATCAAAGCTCTCATCAGATTAAATGAGGAAATAGAGTCCACTCACCATCCCTCATCTACCAGCTCTGCCAGCACAGGCAATGGACGTCAGGCTGGAGAGGCATTGACTCTGGGCATCTGATCTCCTGCATTTGCAGCCTGTGGGTGCTGGGAGAGGTTACAGTGCCTGGGAAGGGATCAGGTCTCTCCAACTCGGGAGGAAACAGTTTGGAGTTCATATGCATAAACCAGGCAGTTCTGCTAAAGAGGTTAGCTGTGAAAGAGCTAGCATTTCCATTTTCCCCCATGACTTTCAAGATTAACAAGCCCCTAGAAATTGAAAAGAAACTGTTGATCCTTTCCAAAGGTTTTGTTTCAGACTGTTTTCAGAATCAGGAAGATAATGCGTCAATTTATCAGTACCCACTAGTTTTATATTTCAAAAATTTTCTCCACAACCATGAGGATCATACATCATGAAAATGAAGGGAGCTTATCTGAAAAATCTTACAGTTGCTCCAGAAAAGTCCCAATCACGAACATGCGCTGCTCCTCCAAATCCCAGCCCCTCACCTTCCATGCTCATAGGATTCCTCCCTGTTGCAGTTCAGCTGACTACCAGAGAACTAATCCAGCAGTGCGAGCAGATGGTGCCTTGTTGAGTTACTGAGCAAAGGGGTGGGTACAAAGTGCCCCTTCTCAGCAGCAGGAAGCTATCAGATCAGTTAATGGACAAAGTACTGGAAAATATGGAGCATGAAGGCTTCAAGGAAGATCTGCAGCAAATACTATGAGTCCCAACTATCTGGCATTTACACTCAGACTTGGATCGCTTGTATATATAATAGGGTTGCTAAAGCAGGAGATTTATAAACACAAATCTCCTTCAGAAAGAAACATTGGAGTCCTTACTAAAACCCTTACAGGAATTACATTTCTTTTTCAAATACAAAACAGACTCAGTAACTCTGGTATGATGATGGTTTGGTAGCAGAGAAAGACTGCCTAAACCTCATCCACTTCCTAAACATTCCTTTAGCAACTTCAGGAGCTAAAAACTGGTAGTTTGCATGAGTCCTAGTGAAAAGGACTTGTGAGTAATCAGATCAAGTTAATAAAAAAGGTAGATTGTCTCACTGTAAAAGCTCTGCTCCATTTTGGTTTTAAATATTCAGTGGTTAGAAAAATTGTATGTATAAAATATACATAAAGTAAGAGCCACAACTCTCAAAACAATGGAAAGTGTGATTTTAAAAATTATCTTACTGGCTCCTGTTACAAGTGCTGTGCCCTAAGAAGCAGAAAATATTTAAGTCAATTTACCACATCTAAATACTACATGATCCAGTTAGTTGCTCTAGTTGCTGCTAGGATATTTAAAACTGCCTGGTTACACACGAGAGCGGATCCTTCAGGGTCCATTTCAATCTAAGAGACAGTAAACTTGGTTCTCAGAAGAGCTCTTCACTGGGCTTTAACAGATGGAGGAGGAACTTGCTGCCAAAAGATGCACTTCCACTCCACTCCCCATTCTGGTGACCCACTACTATCACCTCCCTTGTGTCAGAGGTGACGAGCACAAGTCAAAGGAAGTAGTTGAAAAACTTTTTTTTTTTTCCCCAAGGTTATTTTTCAGCCAAATCATCAGCCTGATTCAACTCTGCTCATTTTGGTGGCAGCAGAATTGCCACATATCAGCTGGCATCTGCACTGAGACAAATGAAATAAAGTTGTCAGTCTTTCTTTGGCACATAAATAGTTTTTCCCTGCTCCATGGCCCGAGGATTTTTGAGTAAAGATATTCAAGATGGAGTGGTATCTTTTATCACTGCCACATGCTGTCAGTCTAGAATCAGAAATAAGTCTGCATCTTAGCTCACAGTGGGAAAAAAGCTCATTTCCTACAACAGCCTTTATCTCACAGTTTGTCTCATGGCTTGCCAGCACCAAGAGTTTTACTTCAGGCTAAGTCTGACAGATGCCAAGTTGCTCCTTTTAACACTGAGCAAAGAAAAATCCCAACAAATAAATTTGAGTCCCAGTGGCTTCAGTGGGAGAACAGCAGCTGCAGGTGAACTAGTACATATGCCTGAGGTATGAGTGTGAACAGACAGACTGACAGGAAAATGAACTCGGAGGGGAGCACAGCCAAGCCCTTACACCGCATGCTCTCCGAGGCAAAGGCCACCACTCTCTCGGCAGTAGGGCAGTGCTGAATACCACATTGTGATTGTGGCCTGTGGATGAAGTAGTACAGCCCTGTCATTAGCGTGAAATGCACAGTTTTTGCTCCTGCTTTTGGAGAAAACAGTAGTGGTGACCAGATCTTTCTCCCACAACAAGGTCAGATGCCCTCAGCTTGCTAAGAGAGATGCAACACAAATATCCAGCCTCTAGCAGTGAGCAAGCTGTAGTCTAAGCAGTCTTTTCAGTCATCAGCAATACCACTAAGAGATCTAAGAAGTCTCAGCTAATACCATTAGCCCTGGTATTGAGGTTTACAGTCTGGAGGAAGAGAACACCACATCCAAATCTCAGTGCTGGGAGCCATCCGGTCCCCAGCAGTTGTCTGCTCCTCATGCAGCAACATGATGCAGCTGTGCTTACTCAGCATTGGAGTCACCCAGGTCTCTTTCTGTACACTCTGAATTTTCAAAACCAGACAACAGTCATGCATCAGCACCCCACATCCCTAAAGACCATCTCAGCTCCGTGCTCCATTCAGGCTTATGGGTCCATGAAGCTGCCTCTCGACATTTTCTGCTTATTCCAGCCTTGAACACCATGCCTAACACTGTAGTACTTGGGAACCTGATCAAGACCTTTCAAATTTCAATTTGCCATATGTATTTAGTTGCACACTTTCATTTGTCTGTTTTTAAATTAGAAGGAGCAATAGCAGCTTTCCACTTAAGCCAGGCACTTTGTGTTATGGGCTCACAACCTTTCTGCTGGGCTGCCACCAGACCCCACTCACAGTCCGGGAAATGTCCCATCATTTGGTGCCAGCAGCCTCCTCTTTCCAGTAAATGATTTGTGCAGATAGGGTCTAGAGTAGTGAAACATAACTACCCCTGGGATAGGAGTTTGCTTATCACTTGATAGCACAGCATGGGGGATTTTTTAAGTCACATAATCTAATATTGATAGGAAACACCACTAGTCTTTTTTTCCCCTTTCTAAGCTGTTAGCACAGTACACAGCAGTACCAGCCACTTCAGAAAGTACTGAAAACTTTTTTATCTCTTTCTCATACTCTTGTTTTCAGCAGCCGCCTCCTTTTTTTTTAATCAATACTACACTGAACAACTTACAACACTGAAAGCCATCAGTGCTCTCTCAGAATCATCCATTATACTTTCATGTGGTTACATTTGAACCTCTGTCTATCCGGACAGTATCGGTAAAAGGCAAAAACACTTATTCACATTTGTGATTTATCAGGTCTTCCCTCATCCTTCATCTTTCACTTTTTCATAGGTTGCATTTATACTTGGACTAAAATGCAAACAGTACCCAG
>NW_010164298.1:15212-18245 GCF_000695765.1 Mesitornis unicolor | reverse complement strand
TTCCCTGCTGATAGGGACTTCCTTCTCTGTCCCCCGCCCTCCCGCAATAGAGACAACCATTATCTTTCCTCTTCCCCTTTGCTGGCCCCTGTTGCAGAAAACTTTATCCTGAATTCTCTATAATAGAGAAATAGAGTGAAAAAAATCTATGAAAAGGTATCTGATTTTCTTTAAAAAGCTGAAGCGAATTCCTTCTTCACTTTGCAGAATCCTAGCAGCTCTTCCTAAGCACAAAGGAAGATTATCCTTAATTTTGCACATACATCCATAAACATGATTACTCCCAAGGCTCTATGGCCCACATTGAAAAAGTCCAGTACCACCATAATCTTCTTTAGCAAAACAAAAATGAAACTTGTAGGCTATGTGTATGTAAAAAGGGTCCTAATGATTTTTACAGGTTAAAAAGCTGAAGAGAGCAAACCTCAAAAGCAAGCAAGCAAATTGTGTAATACCTGAAAGTAATCTGTGACGAAGGATCCAAGTTCACTCTTCTGCAGCCGTCTGTAGACAGAAGGAATGCAGCCATGAAGTAACAGCCATTGCTGGTCATTTCTTAGAGGTACATCCGCACTTTACTACCAGTCATGCCAAAGATACACGAGTATATGTGAATGTGTCATTTTGGCCACAGTTAGATTTCTTTTACATTTAGGCATACATTCTACAAATGCCCACAAAGGCTATTCTCAAACTATGAAGGAGTGAAACGGTTTCCCTGAAGTCTTCTATCTATAAGCCATACACCTAGAACAAGCAACAAAAATATTTACCCCCCTGAATACACAGAAACTTGGAGAGACAATTTAAAGTTATTTAGTTTAAAATTCATTATTTGTTCTGCTTTTTGTTTAAACAATTACACCTTTCATTTCACTGAAAATAGCCTATCTCCCTAATGCTGTACTTCCTTTTTTCATAGAAGTAGAATGTGGGAGGATAAGAAGAGGAGCAATGAAGTAAACACGTAAGCAGAAACTGCAGCCTCCCCGTGACTACTGCATTTAAAAAAATACATAAAAAAAGGGCAAGCATATTTTTCAAGAAATTCCAGAAATTTATCAAGAGGTGTTTTAAATACATGCAGGCAGAAGCCACTCTAGACAAGTATTTCTGACAAAAACTGTTGGATTTTAAATCAGTCTGTGATAAAAGTTTTAAATTCTAATACATATTTATATTTCAAAACTCTGATATAAAAATTAGGATTTTTTACATCAGGAGAAGCATTAAAAAAATCAATCCACAAAATTCAGAGCATTTCCACTTTAAGCTTTCAGTTACCATGAGCACAGATTCTGTAGCAGTAAATTCTGCCTAAAATTTAAAAAGCAGCCAACACTTTTCACTTCAAAACATTGCATTTTTTGCTGTTCTAAGAGTTTTGCTGTTCACCAGTGTGAAGTATAATCAATGGTGCTTGAAATTGGCATTTGAATCAGGGACCATCCAGTTCTTACTAACAAAATACACCACTTTTTCCTCATCTTTGCTGTAAGTCAGTTTTGACACCAACCTTCATCCCTAACCATTTTGTAACACTTCTATATTTATTCACATGTCAACATGTCTTTAATCTTTCTCTCTTACATTTCACCCTGCCCATCTCAAAGCACATCTCTATTTCTATGAGATGGATAAACCAGGTACGTGTTTGAGGGGCTATTTGCCAGAAGTGGCTATTTGCCACTGGCTTTGGCAGAACCCAGGAGGCTCTCCACCAGATCACTGACAAGCCCACAGGACTTCACCTCATGCAGGCACACTGGCAACTGGAGGCTTACTCCCTAGAGAGAACCCAAGGGAGGGGTCTCTTCCTAATCACAGCCAGGTCACCTGCTTCCTGAAATCCCATCTCCCAGTGCCATTTCTTACGTTTCCTCTTGCTCTGACAACTCATTTTCAGAGCAGGGGAAAAAAAAATATCCAGTGTGATGATATCAAATCACAGCAAGAAAAAACTTGGTGGCAGCAATTCAGAGCAAAATGTTATCACCTGCTTGTCTCCTGGTCCTGTCGTTACTGTCCAACTTTGAAACTCTCCTGCATTTCCCACTGTCAAGCAACTAAGTGTTGTGCAGAATCTGAGACTCTTTTAAAAGCACTGCATTTGTTAACTTCCACCACGGAGCTAAATGGAGAACTACAAACAAGGAAAATGCACCAGCTTGACCTAATGGTGCACAAGAGTTGGCCATCTGACAGGTCTGCCTTTTTGCCCTGTGTTAAGCTAGAGATTCACCTTGTGCACACAGATCTGAAGTGCTGGGAGCTACATCAAAAGTCAAAGGTGCGAGGCTGCAGGTGTGCATACAAACATGCAGAGGCATGTCCTATGCTCCTTAGACAGACATTAATAAGATACTTGAATACTAAATTGGCCTATTTAGAGAACGACATTTGGAGATGTAACCAATGCTTGGGGCACCTGCAGGAACAACAATCATGTATCTCAAGTTAAGTGCTTCCAAGCTCTGCCTGGGAGTGCCTGTCCGTGGCAGAGGGCACCTCCCCTCCCACTATCAACATTGCTTACAAACAATTTCCTGTTCTTCGCCCAGCTCTTGACCGTTCAGATCCACTTCAGTATCCACCATGAAGAGAGCAAGATCCAGCCACTGGGGCCAAGACAACACAGCTGTTCTGCCCAGCCTACTGCCTCCCACAAGCGGTGGGAAGGAGCACCAGCTTGCACTGGGGAGGGTGCAGCCGCTGCAGCAGGCAACAGCCTGGCAAGAAAGTTGCAAAACCCAAAGCCGGTCCAAAGTCTGTCAACAGGCTGTGGGTTAGGGTATTTACAAAGTCTTACATTTTTCTTTCTTTTCACATACAGAAATACTCGTTCCATGGAGAATTAAGACTGCTCCAAGTACTTAAACCTAACTTGAGGACTTCTCACCTAAGGACACTAAAATAGCATTAAAGCATAAGACACTACCCTCGCTCAGCTCTCAAAAGGCATGGTATTAAACTCTCACCTTTGGGACCAGCCCAAGTAGGACAGAGTCCTGTGCCCTGCAAGCTGCATTTCTT
>NW_010164298.1:6377-15181 GCF_000695765.1 Mesitornis unicolor | reverse complement strand
TAGGGAAAGGGGTAGTTTAGACTGCTGCTTGGTACATGTTTATCCCAAATTGCCATTTCAATCTTGGTGCTCAGGAAAAATGCAGTAGGGATGGGGGTGGGGGATGTACAAAAGGAGAAGAATTCATGACGAATGAATATGGATGTAGTGGGAAAGACAGAGGGAAAAGGAACTACATCCATGAGCTCTGACAGTACTGAAGAGCTGCACTTGGAACCAAAGCAAGAATAAGTCATTCTTTATCTACTCTGCAGTCATATCTATTACTAACCAAACTTTCCAAATAATCAGAATGAAACCACAGATAATCATGAAAACTACTTTTAAAAAAATGGTACTTTTAATCATCCCTAGCATCAGTGTTAGAAAATGTTTGTCAGGCTTTTAGTTTTTTTATCTTTAGGGTTTGTATTTTCAGGTCCTGCTCTGCAATTATTATGTGAAGATTAAGCTTTTAAATGAAATGTTGTGGTTTGCTTTCTTTTTAAACACTCCATGGTTCTGAGAAGCTTACGTTTAGAAAAGAGATGTTACTACCATCACAAATGCCCTGATAAAAAAGTGTAAAAGCAGCCAGAAGATGCAAATTTCCTAGGTGGGGACAAAATCTTTAAAAGTCAATACACATCCTGTACTTGTCAAAGCTACACATCCACACAGATCACAGAAACATCCAAGTGCCCCATGCCATTCAGTCTATCCAACAGCAAAAAAGAAGTTAGCCTGAAACCCCACAGCTGTGCTTAAGTTTGCTTTGATCCCTGCTCCTCCCACCAATACCCTATAACTTGCAGTTCTGTAGGGGAACAAAACCAAGCAAACACCAAACAAGCAGCAACAAAAATCCCTTTTCATGCATTTCAGCAACCTACCTGATATTTTCATTGAGGGTGTAAAGTTCGTTGTTCTGCAAGCCTCCCCCTTTGAACACATTTATCACTGCTGTTTGAACACTGCCAAAAAAGAAATGAGACAGCACAATGTCCATAAATAACAGCCACCAGTATGATTTAACACAGAGTGCAATGTGAGCTAGTTGCCAAAAGCTGAGTGGTTATAATGGGGTGGAGAGGTTAATTGCACTTAAATACTTCCACTCTTTTTCTCCTGGAAGTCATCACTCTTATTTACCTACACCTCTCATGGGAGACAGAGCAGAACCAACCTCAAGTTGTGCCCAGAGTTAAGAGCGGGAAAGTCATTACAGAGACACCGTTCACAAAGAACACGTTTAGACCACATACATCTTTAACACAACTGTTTAGCAAATCTCTGCTGTGTGCTGCGGGCTAGTTGCTATGCAGAGACATAGATTTTTGGCAATATCTGCCAAACACATCACATTACATTATCCAGTGATGCTAGCAGAAACCACCCAATCTGCAGCATCTGGCAGGACCCTGGTTGTGCTGGAAGCCATTCTGCAGCCAGCATCACCTCAGTTAGACCCTACTTTCAGCCCTGTTAATGTCTATAAGATGCTGTTGGAGGTTCTTCTAACTCCTCTCACCAGCACAGAGGAATTTATAAAGTAACAGTATACAACATGGTTTAGCAGGTCTAAAGGCTTGCCATGGCTAGTAAAAGGAAGTGTCATTCCCTTAACAGGCACTCCTGTCTGTTACAGGCACTAGTTACAGACCTCAGCTCACTATCGTGGCACAAAACTGCTGTGTTTTTGCTGGGCTACTTCTATGCAACATTACTAAGCTGAGCTAGGTTAACAAGAGAGAGGGATCTGCAGAGCACAAGGCTGTGGCAATAGGAAGGTGAGAACACTCATTTTTGGTAGAAGCAGACCATTACAGAAACACAGAATGGTAGGGGTTGGAAGAGACCTCTGAAGATCATCTAGTCCAACCCCAGTAAGATCAGATTAGATCAGATCAGGACACCTCACTTTTCACCCTACGTACTTTTTTTCCAGTTGCTAATGCTAAATGACACACACTGCAGTCAGGATTTGGCTGTCAATAGGAAATGCTGGTAGAAGCCACAAGCTTGTCAGAGGAACGTGGCTGTGGTAAAAGCTTCATAATATGCAAATAAATGCCTGTTATGCATTAAGAAACTGGCCTTTAATACAGTACTAGGAATGTGTTTTCCTAAATCGTACTTGAAAAATACAACTATTAACAAAGAGCACTTCTGTATGAGCTTCAACACGATCAAGTGCCGAGCCCTGAATCTGGGTTATAACAACCCCATGCAGCGCTACAGGATTGGGGAGGAGTGGCTCAAAAGCTGCCTGGCAGAAAGGGACCTGGGGGTGTTGACTGATACCCAGCTGAACATGAGCCAGCAGTGTGCCCAGGTGGCCAAGATGGCCAGCAACATCCTGGCCTGCATCAGGAATAGTGTGGCCAGCAGAGAAGTCACTGTCCCACTGTACTCAGCACTGGTGAGGCCGCACCTTGAGTACTGTGTTCAGTTTTGGGTGCTGCAGTGTAAGAAAGACATTGAGGTGCTGGAGAGGGTCCAAAGAAGGGCTGCAAAGCTGGTGAAGGGTCTTGAGAATAAGGCTTATAAGGAGCAGCTGGGGGCCTTGGGGTTGTTTTTTCTGAAGAAAAGG
This sequence comes from Mesitornis unicolor, assembly GCF_000695765.1. Taxonomy (NCBI): domain Eukaryota; kingdom Metazoa; phylum Chordata; class Aves; order Mesitornithiformes; family Mesitornithidae; genus Mesitornis; species Mesitornis unicolor. The sequence continues at coordinate 12,609 of NW_010164298.1, read as the reverse complement.
AGCCTGATGGGAGACCTTATCACTGTCTCCAACTACCTGAAAGGAAGTTGTAGAGAGATGTGTGTGGGTCTCTTCTCACAAGTTACAACCGATAGGACAAGAGAAAATGGTGTAAAGTTATGCCAGGGGAGGTTTAGGTTACACATTAGGAAAAACTTTTACACTGAAAGGGTTATCAAAGACTGGAAGAGGCTGCCCAAGGAAGTGGTGGAATCACCATCCTTGGTTGTATTTAAAAGCTTTCTAGATGTGGTGCTGATGATCTTGAAGGTCATTTCCAACCATAATGATTCTATGATTCTGTTTTACTTTAAGACAGTACCTCTGAATAATGTTGGCCAATAACAAAGCAGAACACTTCTAGGTCTAATGTTTTTACCTCCACAAAGGCTTTCAATGCTGGCAAAGCTTGGGCAAATTCATGCATGCTTATAAACAGATGAGCTTAGCCACAAATGGTCTGAAGCACAAAGATCAGACCCACATGGTCCTTATCACGGAGCTGCTGCAGGGTGAGAGCTCAGCCCAGGTGGGTCCTGCTCACCTGTTCCAGGCAGAGTTGGAGCTGAGCTGCAGAGCCTGCCGGGCTGCCTGGAATCGTGGAAGGTCACTGAGGACTGGGGAGCTCATGAAGCGAGGTCGAGGCCTTCTGAATGAACCCATCTTGTGGAAATGGAGAGCAAAAGACAGAGCTGCAGTGAACTCCCCAGTCATAGGGTCAGGTGGAGTGAAGCAGGGCCATCAGAAATTCATCTCTTCTCCTGAAGGTTCAAGCATCAATCTCAGTGATGTCAACAAGTCTTCAAACCCAAGGACACAGCCTGCACAAAAAGCAGAGTGAGCCTTAGACGAGCAGTTCCCCACAGCGTCAGGTTGTGACATGGACACATATACCAAGACAATGAAGGAATTGAAGCAGTCCTGCAAAGCAAAGAGGAAGGAAAAGAGCAAGACAGAGAAGGGAGGGGTGAAAACATCCTATCCCATTAACAGCAAATTTGGGTAAATCTTCTGGAGTTCTTCAACACCAGCACCCTTTCTCCTCTTGCCCCTTAAATTATGACCCAACAGAGCCTGCCAGAAATACAACCATGGTCTCTCTCTTTCCATTTCAGTTAGCAAAGATACAAGAACAGTGCCTAAACTCTTTTGACAGAGGCACTTTACAAATACCTTTAAATGCAGTTAGCCATTCAGCCTGATAAAATAGAAGAAACTGGAGAAAAAGAAAACTATATCACCAGAAAGGAACAAAAGATGAAAAATTGAAGAAAATCTGAACAAATAAACACAATGCATTTTTTCTAGAGATGTTGTGCAAGGGAATAAACCCACTCATTATCAGTCTATCACAAAAAGTATACAACAGGGAGCTTCTCCAAAAGAGGTCTGAAAACCAGATATTTTGAGTAAGCAGGACTTCTATGTTTGTTTTGTTTTCTACAGAATGAAAAGTAATTGCTAGGCCAAATATGAAATGCCCATATTTTCCACTCTGATCATCATCTCCATATATGTAGATGAATATGTAGCCCCAAGTAAACCACAGATATAAAAGAAGTTAGCTTGGATAAAAACCACAAAAAAAACTTTGGCAAAGCTTCTGTACTTCGAAATCTTCCCACTTCAGACAAATACAAGCAGTAGATGTAGCTGGCAGTTTGGATAATTAAGATGTGGGAGAAAGGAGAGAGGAGGAAAAAAGAAAAACAAACAAGAAAAAAAACCCAAACTGCACATAAAAGATCTTCTCTTTTCCACTACATCTCCAGCATTTATCTGCTGGCAATTGTAACCACATCAGAAATCAGAGGGAAAAAGCTACAGCACCTGCGAGAGCCAAGGGCAGGCTTTTCTCACAGTGTACCAAAAGGTGTCCAGGAGGTAAAGCGTAAGTATAATGGATGTTTCTTTTGCAAAACAAGTGTTGTGGCAATGTCTGATGTCTCCAAGTTCCAAAGCTGACAATCTGAGGAGCTGAATGAGTGACAGTTCACTTCCCTAGCTTAACAATTTTTACACAGAGAAAAGAGCGTATATTTTTCAGAGCTAGAAAACGCAATGTAAGTGTTACTTCAGATCAGTTGTGAGCATTTAACAGGGCTAGAAAGCAATGGTTAAGATGCCTGTGCATCAGGCTTAACCACAAGCCTCCTCCCATCGCTACTCCAGGTGCTGTAAGTGCATACAAGTATCTTTCTCCCCAGCAATGAAACCATTTTATAAATCTGCATTTCTATTAATTTGACTTAGATCACGTTTCAAGTGGAAAGCTTAAATTCAAAAACGTAAAACGGGAGAACAACCTCTGTGCCTTAATTATACACATACTTAAAGTTTGTGCAGATTCTTTGGCCTGTTCTGTGCAAGCAGTGAAACACCACAGTCAGGAAGGTCTCTCCTGAGCTTGTGCTGTGGATTTATGAGTTGGATTCCACACCAACAGAACCATGGCATTACACAGGGCCCCACAACGAATTTCCTTAACACTTCTTACCAAGAGAATGTGCTTATTTCTGCTCAAGGAAACATACATGTTGTTTTCCTTAATCTCTGTTAAAGTCATCCGATCAGATAATAACAAGGTCTTGACTGCAAAGAACAGATAAGACACCTTACCCGTCCTCCCCCAACCCCAGTTTGCAATCCTGTGTTACTATCAAGTCCACCTTACTTTAGTTTCTTATCAGGAATTTAAGACAAGATTTTCAGGTTTAGAACCAGATTCAGAGCCTTCAGGATTCAAAGATACAAATGGATGATTGGAAAAGTTAGGTGGATTGGGAACTGGCTGAAGGGCAGAATTCAGAGAGTTGTGGTCAGTGGGGCAGCATCCAGTTGAAGGCCCATGGCTAGTGGTGTTCCTCAGGGGTTGATACTGGGTCCAGCCCTGTTCAATATATTCATGAATGACCTGGATGAAGGGACAGAGTGTACCCTTGGCAAGTTTGCTGATGATACAAAACTGGGAGGGGCGGCTCACACACCAGAAGGCTGTACTGCCATTCAGAGAGACCTGGACAGGCTGGAGAGTTGGGCAGGGAGAAACTTAATGAAATTCAACAAGGGCAAGTGTAGGGTACTGCATCTGGGGAAGAACGACCCCATGTATTATTACAGGATGGGGCTGACGTGCTGGAGAGCAGCTCAGGGGAAAAGGACCTGGGAGTCCTGGTGGGTGAGAAGTTAACCATGAGCCAGCAGTATGTCCTTGTGGCCAAGAAGGCCAATGGCATCCTCGGGTGCATTGAGTATGGTCAGCAGATTAAGAGGGGTTATGCTCCCCCTCTACCTTAGTGAGGCCACATCTGGAATACTGTGTCCAATTCTGGGCTCCCCAGCATAAGAAGGACAAGGAACTACTGGAGAGAGTCCAGTGCAGAGCCACTAAGACGATGCGGGGACTGAAGCATCTCCCATATGAGGAAAGGCTGAGAGAGCTGGGTCTGTTCAACCTGGAGAAGAGGAGACTGAGGGGGGGATCTCATTAATGCTTATAAATATCTAAAGGGTGGGGGTCAGGATGATGGGACCAGATTCTTCTAGGTTGTGCCCAGCGACAGGACAAGAGGCAATGGGTACAAACTGGAACACAGGAGGTTCAGCCAAAACATAAGGAAAAACAACTTTACTGTAAGGGTAACAGAGCACTGGAACAGGCTGCTTAGAGAGGTTGTGGAGTCTCCTCCAGAAGCATTCAAAACCTGCCTGGCTATGTTCTTGTGTGATTTTTTCCAGATGATCCTGCTCTGGCAGGGGGGCTGGACTAGATGATCTTCAGAGGTCCCTTCCAACCCCTACCATTCTGTGATTCTGTGAAATCTCTCCTATCTTATCTGAATTGGCAACTGTTAAATAGCGGGCACCACAAACTGTTACTCAGAAAGCAGTCTAGCCACCAAATGGTATCCAAACATAACCAACCCTCACATTACCAGAACTGGAAATGCCAAAGTCTGTGAGAAGAATTATCGTCTCCCCATGCCACAGCCTATTTAAACTATTTTCAGAGTTTCATAAAGCTTGAAGTAACAAAGCACTTACTAGAAAGCAGACTTTTGGCATAAGTACTTAGCAGATCCTGTGCACCTGAAGGTACAACAAAGCACCCAAAGCCAAGCAAACACTTCCATCAGACCAGATTTTCCTTTTACAGCAACTAATTTCCACCAAAAATTTTCTCCAAAGCAAGCCAGTCTTGTAAACACTGCTTCATTTTCACAGGAAAGTTGCATTAGCAGTTTGTACATTCTGCAGTGTGCAATTTTTGGGCTTTTTACTGAGAGAAAGTACACTTGTGGTAAAAAGGCATTAACATAGTTATAGGTTAGTAAGCAGCCCTCAGTATTCAGGCTATTTTAGCTATGGGGAACGAACAGTATTTAGCAAAATGTTGAGGACAGCAAGGAACAATTTTCCTCTTCAGTTTGCCATGAAAACTCTCATAGAATTACATAGAAATATTCAGAAGACATGGAGACTAAAGTGCGGCCACACCAAGATAATCTCTCACTGCCACGAGCAGTGGAGCAATGTTTTATATGGCATCAAGGCATTTTGAACTGCTTGCCGGTTGATATACCCTAAAACATCTCCCACTCTCCTCATCTCACTTAATGACCCTGCATGTCTTTTTAGCAAGAAGCTTGTCATAAGTATATCAGAGAGATAGGTATTGCTCTTCCTTCCCTTCCAGCTGTCCTACCTCCTGGTCGTCTTTTTTTTTTTCCCTTATCCTTCATCATCATATTAAAACCCAGCTACCAAAACCCCCTAGACTTCTAACAAGGGAGATATATTTCCTGTGTAAAACACAGGCCTTCAAGTGAACAAACTCTTCAGAGCTAAAAATCAATGTTCTCAACCGGGGGAGTGAAGCAGGACGATGAGTCAATCTGACAACAGTGTAATTTCATCACTTGTAATTCATCACATCTGAGTAAACACATTTAGGATTAATCTGAGTCTTTAAAGAGAAAAATCAAGCATGGAGACAAGTCCTTTTCCAACACACATAGATACAGGCATTTATAAAAACATTACAGTCATAAAGCTAGGATTTTTTTATCGCTTGTTTTTGGTTAGCAATCAAAACCAACACAGAAATCATTTTTAAATTATTTCATGAAAAGACCTTTCCCTCCCAACAGACCATAATATAGCTGACTGTCTGGAGGAAAGGCAAGATCAGGCAATATACCTAGATCTCCCTTTCTACTACAGAAAGAATAACCCAAAGAAAAAGCAGCAAATCTTCATTACAATCTTGGGCTAAACAAACAAAAAGTCCATGGTAACTGAGATTTAACAAAGGAACAGACCATTTTAAGTTCATCTGATGCCGTCTCTACAAGACTAAGAGCAACATCTGCTAATGGAAGTGACGGGGCAGCTAAAACTACAACTGCTTCTTAGATGAAAACTTGCACCAATACCACTTCACAGCAAATTCACATCAAAAAGCCACAAGTCAAAAAGTAACTTTAAACCAGGTAACAAGGGAAGAAAAAGGAGAGCAGAGAAATCAGTTTTCAATTCATCCAAACAAGCATTTCCCAGGTCTCCTGAAGCACAAGAGAGAATGAGAGGTTATTTGGATATAAGCGATGTTTTGTCATTTAAATTTTTTTTAGTGGTAAAAAACAGCCCTTCATGAAGATATCCACTTGCCCATTCTTCCCTCCTTTGTATGTTTTATACAATTGTGACATTGATGACCTACAACCATAAAATACACCAACTGGATACTGCAACATGCACCAGATTTTTTGGTAATGATTTTGGGTGTGGAATAAGCATACTCTTAAGAAAAATCCCCTACTGTATTAGGCCTACAGACCCATAATGAGCAATTTCATCCTACCTCAGACACAAAAAATGCACCGAGAACCATTTAGATTCATGTTAGCTGATTGTCCTCCCAGCCCAGTAAATCCTTAACAGAGTGTGTGACTGGCAAAATCCTTGATTTGAGTTCAACTGGCAAAATCTGAAGACACTGCTTCTGACAAAAGTCCCTCATTTACTTGGTACGCAACCATATTGAGATGTCGAAAAGCAGAACACAACCTGGAACTTGAAGTCTTCTAGGTCACCACAACTACACATGCACATGCATGAAATTAGTTTATAGTCTAAGAAAACACTGACAGCATTTGCCACTGTTAAATTTACAACACATTCAGTTCCTCTTATAGCCTCCAATTGCTCAGCTTCTTGCAAATAAACAAGA
>NW_010164298.1:0-6346 GCF_000695765.1 Mesitornis unicolor | reverse complement strand
CAGCAGGAGAAGATAATCAAATCCAGATTTATTCAATACCTAACAAACGCCCTTTCTGGTTAGCATTGATCAGATGCTGTGTCTAAGATGTATGTCAGAAGTCATTGAAAGCAAGAGTGTTGAAAATTTTGGAAACAATTTGGGGCCCACTCTTAAGGCTTTTTCCTTCTTACACCCTCATCCTTTCACACCTTCACACCTTTGGAAATCTGACATGAAAAAATTAGTGCTTAATCTACAGCCCATCAAAAACAATAGGAATCTGAAACACAGAATCACAGAATGCATCGGTTTGGAAGGGACCTTCACAGGTCATCTAGTCCAACTCCCTGCAGCAAGCAGGAACATCTTTAACTAGATCAGTGAACTAAAATTATTATTATTTAGTTTAACTATTGGTCTTCATATGGTTTGAGTCAAACGCTGAAACAGAAAGGAGAAGTGCGGATGCTTTTTCTTGTGAGCAGCAGCGTATCTTCAGGTGTGCTTGTGCTAGCACCAGGAGCACGGCCAACGCTAAAAGACATTCCCTATTCAGGAAGGTAAACGGAAGAGTGCAAGACCAGCCTTCAGGTCTGACCGTGTCAGTAGGATTGATACAAGTTGCAGACTTCAAAAGACATCTTCTTCCACCTCTATATTAATGCCACTTTTTTCTGAAATCCCACCAACAAAACCAGCTCCAAAATTTTGCAAGGGGAATCTCTATTGAAGCTATGATCAGGGACTGCAGGTCACAGGCACGTTCAGGGGCCATGCCCCTACTCCTCCGCACAAGGGCAGGATCCAGGTGGAAAGAAGGACAGTGCTCCAGCAGCACCTCATTCAGCTGTGCCCCAGATGGTCCCATGGGGAAACACAAGGTGACTCCTCAAGCTCTCTGTGCAGGTTACACAGCAGCCGGCAAATGCAGGACTTCAGCCAGCCAAGAGCATTACCTGCAGCCCCATCACACATCTTCTGCCAGTACTTGGCTGGCTCCAGCATGTGCAGTGCCAAGCGCTGCCAGGACTGTCTGCCCACCCCACACCATGCAAAAGCCCTAAGGTATCCCAGGAGCCTCAGCACCAGGTGGATGGGTCACTCAGTCCTACAAAATGCTGCTTTCATCAAGAACTCTTGAAGGATTACAGATAAGAGTAAAAATCATTATCTCCATTTCCTGACTGAGGAAATGAAGTTGCAAAGCCAGTGAAGTAGCTTTCCCAGGTCTTCCACCTTTCAAGACAGGATCATATTCACCAAACAAAAATATCCCTCTAAACTCCTTTAATGAAGCTTTTCAAATTGTCCCATGGAGTTGGAGACGGCAAGGATTCATCTGATCGACCTCTCCTTTCCAAAGTTGAACGAATACAAAAAGGTGTCAATTTTTTTATCATTACTGTTTAGCTGGGCTACCCCACCATGGAGGCAGCAACTTGGTGCCCCATGAATAGTCTGGAGGTGTTCTACTGGCCTCACCTATCCTTAATTAAACTTGATAGATTTTAACTGTTGAGATGAAGTATGTGAAAGTGACATCATCAGAATACGGGAAAACAACCCTCTCAATGCAGTGTTGATGCTCTGGTATGCACCCATATATCCAACAATTTTACTGCTACTCTTTGACCAACCAAAACATCATCTCACCTTCCCTATATTCCTATTACATACCCATCTCCGCAAATGAGACCCCAGCATCCCTTTCTTCCTCCTCCATTTTTTGCATATTCCCCCTTCAAACTGGACCCACATCATGCCTTTATTCACAATACAATATTCCTAATCTCAAAAAAAAAATCACAAACGGCTCTAACTTGTCTTTGATAGCAGAACCATGTAACATTTGAAAAGACCTTCAGTGGTTTCCATTTAGTTATGCTCTGAGTTCCTGAGATTAAAACAAACCTGAAACTCAATGTGAAACTCTAAGTAGAGTGAGAATAAATATATGAGAAGAAGAATGGGAAAAAAAACCTTTACTTATATCTCACCATGGTCTAAGAAGCTTCTCTGTAATTCAAAGACCACTGCAGCCCCTTTGGAGTTGATAACTGGTTAGAAGTAAGACTGCTACTTTATATCTGTATATATGATTCTAAAGTTCCTCATTAAAAAATGTAAGAAATCAGTAATGGCCCAGAGTGAATCAGTTCAATGCCACATCATAGTGAAGAACATACAGAAAAGGAAATATTTTGTAGTATAGGAGTAGCATCTAAGGCAACAAAGTTATGTGGTTCTCTATGACAGGTTTTCTGTGTTATTTCAAAAACAATACTTAATTATTTGGACTCACATCATTCAAAAATAGAGAAAACTGTTATGTCTATTACAAAACATCACATGTTTGCAAAACACTCTGAAATGCTTGGGTGGAGAATAATGGAGAACACCTCAGTAGAATCACTTAGCTGATCAGTATGAAGCTACATACAAATTTGAATTAGATGCACTAATAACTCATTTAATCTGGTTGAAACAAATTGTATTCCCTGTATTAGAAACTACCACACCAAAAAGCAAGCTATGAAAGGTAAGAAGAAAAAGTGTAGTGGGGTTTCAGAATCATAAAACTGACGGACTGGACTGAGACTGAAAAAATACATTTATCTCCTTGGTTAAAGAAGAACCCCATCCGACAGGGAGGAGGAAGGGATAAGAGGGGGGAAGTGGAGATCTATCACTATTGTCTGATTAACTGTTAGGGGTTTTTTGGCATTCCATAAAGTTGTATCCAAGACAGCTACAGTAACCATCCTTTCAAAATGAACTCAGTCCTAATCCATGACAGCTAGCACAATTTTTTTTAAGCAGCAAGATTATCTACATCCCTTTTTTGGGTTTCATTCACCAAGACATAGCTCACTTCAGACAGCAGAGTAAAAATCACCATTGCTTTGTCTTCAATTCCATAGCAAGGTTTTACTCAAGGTATTACGCTCTAAAACCCATTGATTTAATAGCAAAGTAGTACTCCAAGTTGTTCAGGCCCCCAGTTCAGTGGCCTATGTTATTTTATACCCAGGCCTACCAGTCTTAAACTCTGTTGATAACTGGAATGACTTTTAATCAGTACAGCTATATGAGAACAAGCCATAGCACGAAAACACACAAAAAGATGACACACACAAAATAGTTATTTCCTTTCACTGCTGGGAACAGCATTCAATATATGCATTAGTAAGTGCACCCCTACTGGAGCAAAACAGGCCAGGAATGTAACACTTGAATGACACAAATATGAGTAAGCTATCAAAATTTTTGCTGTAGAAAAGCCCTTTGCATTGAATTGACAAATTTGTATTCAAACCCAGAAACTAACTTAGCAGCTTCAAACTGTTTTCAATTACTCCCAAGTAGAATCTGCTGCAAAATTCAGGAAATACATGTATTAACTCATTCAAAACAAACTACAAAGTGCACTGAACAGTCTGCAGAGATCACAGCAGTTTTGCTTAGCATCCTGAGAAGTTGTTGGCTTCTATTTAAAAGGAATAAAAGCCATAGCTGCTCAACAACTAAACTGCTCGTATTAGGTAGTTACATGAGCAGCAGAACTAAAACAGCCCTGCTCTCCCACATCACGCTCCCTCCAGAATTTCACATGTGCAAGAGAAGGCATGGGCTCTAAAAACATTTTCATAAAGCTCAGAGAAACTTTATCCTTGTAGACCTTTACTAGCTTGGCCAAATGTGGTGAAATTCACAAACCAATAAAGTTACAAGAGGGAAACAGACAAGGGAGAGGCACAGGGATGCTTTCTTAAAGATGCCAAGCAGAAGCATGGAGGGAGAGGAGAAGAGTTTCAGAAGCAAAAAAGTTTTCTCAGTCTAAATGTAATGACATGTTTAAGTTTTCTAGGAATGTTAATCAGAAAGCATGCAGGATACACTTCATGAAAATCAAACAAAGCATCAGCAATGAAAACCTGGAACCCAACTGGAACCCAACACACCCTTAGTGTATATTTATGCTTGAATTCACATCAGGAGAAACAATGAGTACAAAAGGCCACAAATTATAAGGGAAAAATCCCACAAATGTTATAGGTACCTAGAAAAGTCACATATGAAAACTGAACTCATTGAAAATGAGCTACAAAAAGGATACAATTCTAGTACTTATTTGCCTCCTACTTCTGAGCTCTTGATGATGCATTCAAGCCCCATTCCTCCGCTCTTTCCATATGAATGGATGTTACATCTACTTATTTATCAGATGAAAGGTTAAATATCTCACCTATTCTGTGTCTTTGGTTGCTGGAAAGCGATTGAGAAGTCAGTAAACACTACCTGTGTTTCAGCTGAACTTTGAAAGCAAATGTTGGAAGTGTTATCAGAGTCTCAGCTGACATCAGACAGCCCATAAACACACTGCATAAAAATAATTATAAATCATTTTATCTTGAAGGCTGAAGACAAATGCAAAACTGTCGCCTTAACTCTGCTGTGAAACTGTCAAAAGGAAATATTGCTATTAAACTGACAGAGCAAAAAAGACTCTCATATGGGCCTGAGTGTCCACCCCTGGCACTGCCAACCGGCAGGTACCATCCATGGAGAACCCAGTGCAGTGCATCATACCTGACTTAACAGCTATTTCAGTCAGAGTTTCAGGACACCTTCATAACAGACAACCACAGAATAACTTGCCTCTGGAAAAGTTTCTTCCTAGTTTCACCAAAAAGCAGTTGTTTTTCAAGCCAAGTCCCTGAATTTTCCTCCCTCTGATACATTATAGAAGTCCCTGGCACTAAAATCTTAGCAAGAATGCCATATGTTTTCTATGAACTGTGTATCAAGAGTATATATTGTCTTAGATTACCGTGAAATTTTCATTTACTTGTGATGTGAAGCCTACTTTTTATTGTGTTTTGGAATACAAAAGAATCATATTTTCCTTTTTTTTAGTTCAGTACATTGGTAACACTTTTAAGTTCATGACACATGCTAAAGCTAAAAGAAAAGTTTCAAACTTTATGCAAGAATCTCTCAGCACTCTGCACCCTATATAACAGGTCAATCAATCACAATGGTCTCTCTTGACTGTAAAAATATAAATAACTTTAATAGGAGAAACTGAGTCTAAACAGCAAAAAAAGAATGCAAGTGCTTTTACATCACAGTTCTCCACTTATCTACACAGAAATGCTGTTACATTTGGGTTGCTACCACAGATCATGTTCTCAAACCTAACATCCTTCACATGGCTGTGAAATAGCTGGCATAATTTACTGTACATATTTTCAGCTATAGGTCATTTTTTGTTGCCAAAATGCTAACAAAGTTCTTCACAGAGATCAGAGGACAGGATTTTACACCTAGCTATATGGTTTCCTAGTTTGATGAAAGTCAGTTTATCAGGAGAGCACAATGCCTTGTCTCTGCTCACCTGTCTATACCATTAAGGACCACACAGTTGGACTGTGATCTGTTTTAGAAAAAAACTACAGAGCCTACATACCAGCTTCTATATCTTGTGCATGCTGCCTCACCGTAAAACAAGATCTGTGGGTATATACATTAAATGTACATGCACATACAGCACTATACACCATATGAGAAGAGCTCTTGCACACCGATCCAGGTACCGATGAGTTCTGCATAACTGAAGCCCTTCATACCACAAAATTGCACCATTGCCTATAAATATGCTCAGCACTTGTTGCTGACAAACAAAAAATCCCTCTAGTAGAGACAGCCCACTTACATGAACAAATCATCATATGACTGGAAAAGGCAGAAAAAAATAGCTGTGCTTTGGACTATTCGGCACAGACAGTCGAGCTGTGTTGACTGGGGTCACTGCTGGCACAGCACGCAGCTGTGGCTGATGTCCCGCAGAAAAGGTGGCAGGAAACAGGTCTGGCAGTGGAAGGAACCGAAAAGTAAATTAATGTCCACGAAAACGGACAGCACCGTAAATATTCCTAGGGCAGAGAGGCTCTGAGTCCTTGTCGAGCAAACACGAGTGGCATCACCGCGGGAAAAGGCTCGAGGGAAGAGAGACAGGGATGGAGCTACACTTCACTGTTTAAACAGACGGCCTACTGCTCACGGCTTTTGTCTCCTCTTGCAATGGCTATGTGCTAATTCGATTTGTTGAGAGAAAGAGGGGAGAAAAATCTCTTTCTGTTCACCCCCGGTTTCAGAATTATTTAGTCTCCTTGGGGGGATGGGTTAAACCGAGACATTTGGTTTGGAAATGACTCACATGGCAGCGCTATGGAGCCGGAGGGTCTATTTTTAATATTTTAAAATCGAGAACTTACCCGGGTTTTAAGCCTGCGCTTTGCTTCAGAGGCACCGCAGGGCGAGGGGCGCCGACTCAGCCCGCTCCCTTCCGCAAGCGGGCCCC
>NW_010164297.1:0-11199 GCF_000695765.1 Mesitornis unicolor | reverse complement strand
GAGGTTCTCCTCCCCCTCTACTCTGCCCTGCATCTGGAATAATGCATCCAGTTCTGGGCCCCTCAGTTCAAGAAGGACAGGGAACTGCTGGAGAGAGTCCAGCGTAGGGCTACAAAGATGATTAAGGGAGTGGACCATCTCCCTTATGAGGAGCGGCTGAGGGAGCTGGGTCTCTTTAGTTTGCAGAAGAGGAGACTGAGGGGAGACCTCATTCATGTCTATAAATATTTAAAGGGTGAGTGTCACGAGGATGGAGCCAGGCTCTTCTCGGTGACAAACAATGATAGGACACGGGGTAACGGACACAAGCTGGAACACAGGAGGTTCCACTTAAATTTGAGAAGAAACTTCTTCTCAGTGAGGGTGACAGAGCACTGGACCAGGCTGCCCAGAGAGGTTGTGGAGTCTCCTTCTCTGGAGACATTCAAAACCCGCCTGGACACCTTCCTGTGTAACCTCATCTAGGTGTTCCTGCTCCGGCAGGGGGATTGGACTAGATGATCTTTTGAGGTCCCTTCCAATCCCTAACGTTCTGTGATTCTGTGAACTTGATATTATGACTTCTTACATTCCAAAATTACTGCTAGAGAGATTTTTGTAGTAATTTTCTTCATAATTTTTCCCTTTTCCTGGCCTTTTTGTATAAATCACAATTTTCCACCTTAGTATGGTAATAAAATACTTTTTTTCTTCCTTTAACTTGTTTGACCAGCATTAGTTTATTCTGCTGTTTTGCTTAATTAATATTTTCCCCCGATGAGATTGTTAGACATGGTGTCCTTCAGGCATTCTTGGAGTAAAAACTCTTAGACCTTCTTTTTGTCCAGTATAATTACTGATTGGTAAAAGCCAAAATGAAATTAAATACATCTATCCGTTAACAGAAATGCTTTCTAAAGTAGCCTTTCAGCTAAATGATGGACTCCATTTATGTACTGTATGGAGTATTTATGTACTACATACATTGGGCCAAATTATGTGTGCTTCTGCTTGGGTTTGCTATGACCCAATCCTGCCAGCATCATCCCAAAGGAGACATGCTTAACTTGTTCAGACAAGCTGAGTTGAAAGAGGGGATGCTGAGTAATACTACTTCCCATAGTGTTTGAGGCACCACCACAATGGCAATAGATATGTAGACAGCATAATGTCTTCAGTCTAATTCCACATCCCTGTAAACTTCATGAGAAAATTCATGGCTACATTTCTGCACTTGGAGTATACACTGTATTCCTAGCATTACTTTGGGAAAGCCTTTTACAAAGGCATAATACACCCAGATATTATTTTTTTTTCCCTGAGGACAACCGCACTGTATAAATGGTTTATGTAAAACCTTTGACCTGAATTCTAATCTGATTTAAATTCATTTAAATTCAGAATAACTCTGGGTTAACTCCAGTATAAGTAAAGTACTAGTCCACAGGATAGCAAAGGTGGTTCACAGAAATGCAAAGAGCAGCTGGCTCTGTGTCCTTGGTTAATTTGATTATATAATTTTAGTTTAACTTAAACAAAGCAATGACCTTATTATTATTTTAAGAAACCTATTTTGAGAGGAGGGAATCATGTTTCTTCTAGAAATCCATTTTCAAATATCTTCTTTAGATGTACACATTGCTAGAGATGGAGTTGAGTTTGTGTGCGCAGAGTAAAAACATACTATATTTCACTGATCACAGTTGCTTTAAATTATGCAATGAAGAGAGAGATTCTGTTTGCACATGAAGAAAATAAGGTTGGCAGCAGAGATCACAAAGGGGGCTTGTCTTTGTAGTTCCTCCCTTCCATAGGCCAAGTACCAGGAGAAGGATTGTGGTGTCTTTGCAAGAATTATCTTAGTGGTCACATCTGTCCAAGGTAACCATTAACCAAAAAATCTGGTTTCAATGGTAAGAAGCATTCTTTTCGTGATTTCTGTCTTATGCACTATTCTTCTAAAGTTTTACAAGAAGCAATGGTTTAATCTTGCTTTGCCTAGGAGTAAACTAAGGTGAATTTCAGGGCTTTCTCCTAATATTATGAAATTTAGAAAGAGTTGGATACATTTTTTCAAACATTAAAGTCGTAGTTACACATGTTATTTTCTGATTTTGCTGGCATTTTCTTATTTACACTCTTACCCTTTCTTCTGTCAAATGAAAGTCTGCTTTAAAATATTAATGTTCTAAATCTTATACTCATCTTGAAAATCACAGCAGGAGTAAGGGAATCAAGAAAGTTTTCCAATAACAGATCTTGCTAACTCTAATATTTTCAGTTACACAGTTCTATAATTTCTGTTGTTTAATCTTTGTGTTTTATCACAGTCTGGAAAGGAGAAGCTGACATGGAGCGACCGTGTGCCTGGATATGCAGCAAACTTTGGATTGATTTTATTTATGGTAATAGCATCTACATTTCTACACAATTATTAGATGTGAGAAACTTCACAATTAGTATCTTGAGTGAAAACCTGAATTAGTGTTCTCAAAGATGCTAAAAATCTGAAGAAAGCTAGGGTTAAAACCTACAGTTCATAAGAAATATGTGTACTACTAGGAAGACTCATAGAGCTTAACATCTACCTCCGATTTCATTCTCTGCTTCCAAAGGCTGCTTATGAGAGGGCAGTTGGCTGGATGACTTGCTGTATTGACAGCAGCTCTTTACTAGATGTTATCTTTCCCACAGGGTTTCTGCTTCATCCTCCATTATCAGATGAAGGGAAGCCCACTGTGTATTTGCTTGCATGCATAGTATTGTAAATGCTCTGTTAAAATGACATTCAGAAGTGTTGAGCCTAGTGAACAGATGGCATACAGGTAAAATAAATCTGTTTCTGAGAAGTACTTGCCCAGCACATGTTCAGGGATGGGCTGTACTGTAGTCAAGGAAGACTAAAACTATCCTCACTTGAACAAGAATAAGGTGTGTCAGTGAGCCAACTGTAAACTGCGGACACCACTGTCCTAGCGAAATTTCCAGCAGACCATAAACACATCATCAAGCTGCTAGACTTTGTAAACAGCAATAGGAAAGCCTAGCTAATAAACCTCAAATTACATTGTCAAGGATCCCATTGTCCATCTGGCTACAGAAATTACTGAATGAAAGCACATATTCATATCTACAGAAAGTATAAAATGGCAATGAAATATGCTGATTTACACCACAGGAGCATCTGGCGTGGGAAATTTAGTTAGGGACTAAATTATTTTAAAATACCTAAGAGTATTTCTAATATACTGGAATTTGCATATACTGCAACAGATGTCCTGTGAAGATTTAATTTATTTTTCTGACAATCAAAAACATTTTATATTCACACTTAAGTCAAATTAATGTCTGCATTTTTATAAATATATGGCTATATATTTATGAAGATATATGTATTGTGTATTGAGTATATTTTCCGTACATATAGGTATGCCATTCATGTGTGTACATGTAAGTACTTAGAATTTTGAGTATGTCATCCTGAGGCCATACCAAGCCTTTGCTTTTTACGCAGAACGTCTAACTGGCATTATCTGGGACTTTGCTTAAAGCAGAGTATAATGAGTATGAATAAGCATATAGCCCTGACTTAGCTTTTACAGGTCAACTTTTTTGCAGACAAGGTGCTTACATATGCTCTTGACTTTAACCACGTTTAAATCTCCCCTAAGCATGAGCTTAAAGTGCTTTCCTCAGTCATAGCCTAAGTATTACACTCTCTGCTTACTGTAAAATCTAAGAGAGATTTATAAAGCTAAAATGTAGAGCTCCAGATCTTCAGCTTCTGCTAGTGACTAGTGGAACTATTCTGGCTTTCACCATTTGGAGAGGTGGCCATTTTTTTCTGCTAGATTTGCTAAACAGAATTTGAAAATGCCAGACTAAAGTTTGCTGTCAGCCTGTGCAATAGAAAAAAATAGGAAACAAAGTTGGTCTCATCTACCTTCATTATTATTATTCACACATACTAACTTTTTTAGCTG
This sequence comes from Mesitornis unicolor, assembly GCF_000695765.1. Classification (NCBI taxonomy): domain Eukaryota; kingdom Metazoa; phylum Chordata; class Aves; order Mesitornithiformes; family Mesitornithidae; genus Mesitornis; species Mesitornis unicolor. The sequence goes on along the minus strand of NW_010164297.1, from coordinate 7,237 downwards.
TAAGCACTATGTACATAATAGGTGATGAAATCTTGAATTTAAGTATACATGTGTACATATACAGCACAGAAACATAGAAGACTTAGACACAGACATGTGCACACATGTGTTGCAACTGCTAGTGCTGCAGAAGTGTTGATTTTTTCATACTGTATTTCCCAGGCCCAAAGGGTCTGGCGGCACAAACCCATAGGTATTTTCCATGAAGATGTCTGCATTGCTATGGAATGATGCTATTGTGTTCTGTTCCTCCTTCCCCCAACTTTAGACACCATATTTTCCCTGATAGTTCTTGAAGCTGTTAACAGTTTTCTTATTGTAAAACCTTTCCTCTTTATTTTTCATTAGTGTACTTCTTTTGCGAACTTCATTTTTGTGAATCCTCTTTCAAGAACTGTGTTGTGTTTTTTTTCTTTCTTTCTGGATTTTCTCCTCTCTTTATTAATCCAGATATACTGTTTGTTTCTTTAAAAATGCAGGTTGCAAAAAATGTTGGATTTGGTTCTCTTGCCAAACTGGTCTTAGTGTTTTACACCACCAAATAATTCCAGGAAATTTTTTACACATTTATGAATGCTTTAAAATCTGATGACAGCTCTTTTGCTGTACACAAAGCCTCACTTGGCTGCAAGGGAGGGCAGAAAATTCAGCTTTGGTTTAAGCAATCTCTTTTGCAGGAATTTTAGAACAGAAGTTCACAAATCTCATTTTTTGCCCAATAAGGCCAGTGGTAGCAAGAGGTCTAGGCTCAGCTGAGCATATACAAGTTTGGCTTGTGTGTTATTAATAACAATGTATGTCATAGTTTAGAAACTCCACATTTAGAAGGTACATGTTGCAGCAAAGATTTCTGAATATGTGATGAAAATGTTGGTAGCTGCTGGAAGTGAACAAGATAGCATGGAGTAATGCCATCACTGGAGACTTCCTTTGTGTTCATTGTGTTTGTCTCAGTCAGAAGAAGGAAGAAAACCAATTAGTGTCATGGCATAAGAGTTCAGCTTGTTCTTCCTTTTGGACCCTATTCTTACTCACATGGCATAATACTTGACTCTAGAATAGCCCCATTGGGGAGTCAAAGAACTATTTGGCTATTAAACTGTTATCCTACTTGGATGAAAGTATCAGTCTAGCCCACTGGGTTTTATAGCTTCCTTCTCAGCTCTAGTATGCTTTCCTGTTTGTCTTCATTCATACCAGGCTCAGTAGGTGACCTTTTCTTCAGCCAATTTTCACATCTGTTTCTAAGCATTCATTCTTTGACAGACTAGTTTAGATATTCAGTGAAGAAACTGTCTGTCATAGTAAGGATAGAACTGGCCAGACAAAATGTTGTCAGTGATGAAAAAACCCCAAAGTAGGCACCTGAACGAAAGGTGACTATCTGATATGGAATTTAGGCAGAAGAGGTATTTTCAGGAATGGAAGAAATTATGCAGGATACAGATACAGGAACCACTCCGTCTCAGTGACCATCTGGGGAATGAGAACTATGTTCTCAGTTACTTTGCAGTCCTACAAGCCCTCCTCAACTTTCTCTTGTAGCTGGATGCACAGATAATGAGGACTCCTAAAGGAGTGTTTTTCCAACTATATCTAAGCAGATGTTTAATAACAGCTGGGCAACTGAGGACTTTCTGAAGCACTAGTGCTTTTGCAAAGCCAATATATTTGTTCTTTAAACAAATAAAACATATTTTCCGGGTAACTTTCTATATCTTGCTATGGCACTGTATGAATTGAAAAGGCAGCAATAGTGCTGAGAGCACTCTGACAGCATGTTATTGTCTAGTAATCTTCCTCATTGCTATGGATCCCTTAAATCCTTTGGTTGGGTTTAAGAGTTTGCTATTCAACTACTGTGATCAAAAATTTCCTCTTTCTCTATTTAGTGCTGACTGTCCTTGGTGACTCTTCTTCCTGTACTGTTAAGACATCATTTCTAAGTAGAGGCTTGTGATGGAGATAGATGTCTATGGAGGTTCAGAGAGTGCATCATCTCCAGCGTGATACATACAAATTTACTGTTTTACTTTGTCCACCACTGTAGCAAAAATTTCAAAGCAATCCCTAAGGGAAAGAAACAGAAAAGGAGTATTTGGAAAGTGATTAAGAGGAAGAAATCTGTGAGACAAACTAAGAAAAGGAAAAGAGCCTAAGGTGACCATAGAGGTGGAAGATGAATTAGATTACTGCCAGGTGGTGCTGTTTTGTTTTCTCTCCATATTGGGGATATTACTCTCCAATGTAGTGATTGCTTATGCAATGGGCAAGTTAGGTAAAATTTTTGATATTTGTGTTCCTACACCACTTCAGTCACAGCAAGAGCTGCACAAGTAATTCAAGATTAATCAAACATTTGTCTGCATGTTTTGTAGGTAAGTTAAAAGAAAAAAAGAGAAAAATAGGCAGAAATATTTGAACTGTTTTCTCAACACAATGTAAACTACAAAAGAAGAGGAAATAATAATTTAGCTAATTTGAAATATATTAATTCAAAGTGTTTTACATTTAGATTTTTTCTGTAGACCAGTATTTGAATGAAAAATATTAACATGAAACAAAAATTCATCATTCATTCACATGTAATTTAAAGTTAATGAAAACTTTATATAAAAAGTACAAATTAGATGCTTTACTAGAGCTAACATTTTATTACTGTTTTCTCACAAAACATATTTGTGAATTTCACCTGATATCTCCAGAAGTTTCTCGAAATCATTATTTTTTAGTACATTTACTACTTCTCCATTAAAGCAAAATGTGCCCAGTTTTCATCTTCAACCTTTAATATAGCTCTGATTCTTGTTCTGGTTCTTCTGCAATAGCACTTTTTCATAAGACAACCTTCCTGTGTATAAAGGAATTCAATAGACTATTGCTGGATCATTAAAATGAACTGTAAAATTTCCTTAAAGCTGTATTATGAATCTGGGCCCCTAGGCCCATTTAAATAATTGCAATAGTCTAATCTTTCACATTGAGGTAGTCTCTTTCATCTAAGGATCTCAAGAAATTTTACCTAAAATAATGAATGTGCATTGGAATTCTTGCCAAAGGCTAAAATTAAAGAGAAAAATGTACCCACTTTCCCTCTCCTGTTATGGTTATGAAAATTTGCTATTGTTATTGTTATTTTATTTATTTATTTTTTTCATCTTGGGGTGGGTTTTTATTTGAAAACAGAATACCGCATCCCTGTGAAATTCAAATTATTCTTGTGGGAACTTGACCTCAAGGCAAGCAGGGCTGACTTGCCTCATCTCATGGGTCAAAGCCAGCCCTTGTAGGACACCAGGATACCAGCTGATTTCTGGGACAGAAATGTAAAGTGAAGCCATTGTAACTCTGTTTAGGTCAGTCTTAAAAGAATAATAACAAGGGATCTTTTTTTTATTTATTATTTGAGGCAACAGTTGAGCAAACACAACTAGAAAGTAAGGTGCCACTTCGACTCTGGAGAGTTGAAGATGGTTCAGTCAGTAAAGGCCATTTACTTGATTGCACATAAGTGTAGGCCGTTCAGTTCAAGTCATCTGAAGCAAATACCAGATAAAAGACGTTGCTTAACACCTGCATTTGAACCCAAAATACTTGAGTTTCTCCAGTGATGCATGAACAGTATATGGAGCTTTAATCAGAGAGGACACGCACAACTTCAGGAATTGTGCCAGTTCAGAATTCTGAATCAATTTTCTTCATTATGTCCCTGTTAGAGAGTTTTGAATTCTCACATGTTAACTTTATTATCCCCATATTACTGTGTTACTCTAAGAAATAACCACGCAATGCCAGCCCACTTCATGGAACAAACCCAATGTATCAGTCAAAGCTTCTGTTTAAATGCTATTAACAAACTTGCACTAATCTTTCTGTACATTTCTTTGCAGATTATGTTGACATTTTCGGCAGTATTTGGTGTGATTGTATACCGAATCACTACAGCAGCAGCTTTGTCATTCAGCACAAATGAGACAACCAGGTCAAATGTTCGAGTGACTGTGACCGCAACTGCTGTCATCATTAACCTCGTTGTGATACTTATACTTGATGAAATTTATGGAGCTGTTGCCAAATGGCTGACAGAAATTGGTAAAACTATCTCACCACATTCCTCATTAGTACATTACATGTATTGACACAAGAGTATGCAAGGAGGTTCTAATAGGAATATTTCCCTCTGAAGAGTGCCAGTGAAAATATTCAGGCCTGTGGGGTAAGATGCTCAGACATGCTTCTGTGAGCTAGGAAGCTAAGCCACAACATGCAGTGTGCCACTAATAGGACTAATTAGCCTGGCCATAATGCCACATTAACGCAGCTGTGCTATTTCCAGGATCTCAGCTGGTATTTCTGCATTGCACTGGCTCTGTGCCAAGATCCACTTATCTAGAGCTGGTTAAGAATTTTTGACTTGGTATGTATTTTGATAGACAGCTTTACCTCTAGGAGCTTGGTTTACTGAAAGTCATTGGAATGTTTCAAAGTTGTTGCTGGCTCTAGCAAAGCTACACTGACAAATCCTTCCCATGTTATTTTGTTAATGAGATTTTTACCAGGTCCTTACCACTCAAAGGATATTTTTGGCATATGTGGGCTTGACTTTTTAAAGATAATATATATTTCAGTTAGGGATTTTATTCTTATTTTTTTAAGTGTTGTTATATTGTAACAAGCCAAGCAATGTACTTAAGTCTTTTCCACACGGCTGTGTGGAAAAAGTAGGAAGAGATGAAGATGAGGCTTCTCCTCACTGGCAGTTTCTAGGCAGAAGCTGGGAAGTGCAGTCACTGCCATTCCCACTGTGGAGGAAGCACAGAAGGAAAATCTCTCTCTTTGAAATGTGCAGCACCCTGAATTCTGAAAGAAAAAAAATATCTTACTGGCCAATTATTCTCTCCCTGTCAGTTTGCATTTATTTCTAATCCTGCTTTATTTAGGCAGCATTCCTAATTAACCACCAGATGTTTTGTTTAAGAAGGATCCAGTCTAAGAAATCTCTAGTGCTACAAATTACATGAGTTGGAAGGTTAATTCAGGCAGCTTTCTCCAGTGTTACGCTCAGATGCCAACTGCAATCAAAATGTTTAAAAAATTACAATTTATTCATGCTGATAAATGCTCCTTACCTTGTGAACTTTCATTTTGCTGAGCAGAGCAAAACATATTTAGTTGTCTTTTCACAGGCTGAGGAACACACTTGTTGGCTGGAGGAACAGCTAGCTCTTGACAGCATAGGATTCCAGTCCTACCCCAAACACACTTGAACGTTTGCTCAAGTGAAAAATTAAATATATCTGTAAGCACAAGAATAGTAGCACTGATAACAATTGCATTCTTCATAGGACCAAAGTAATGAATCTGCCTCAATACCTGCTGTATTAGTGCTTGGCAGGGAAAAAGAGTAGTTTTGTCATCATCAATATGGAGAGCTCATACAGGATGCAGTAGGACTCCACGCATCTTATGTGAACCCAGGAAAGCTGGGCACTGACACCCTCTTATCACAGATCAGACCAGCAAAAGTGTAGATGACAACCTGATATTCTCAGGTAGAATAGGTCATTTCCAGTAATCAGGTGGTATCAGATGACTTACAACTCATTTACTCATGTGTATCTTTACTCAGATCAAGGAAGAACCAGTCAAATGGAGACAAAATCAAAACTACTTGAGTTTGTGCCTTATAAAAGTAACAATTTCTTCAGTGAGCTAGGGCCCATTCACCAGATATCTCTGCTCATTCTTTACCTGGGAAGTTTCAGCTGCCCAGATTTGGTGTAACATGTTGCCCAATCAAATGTATATTATGAGTGTATCTTCTTTTTTTTTTGAGTTCTCTCTCTTACTAATCCATCTATTCTAGCTGGATGCATTTCTTGTGTAGCAGACTCCACTAGCTAGAGGACAAATTCTATGCATGCCTCTATTGGTATGGTACAGTATATCTGAGTGCACAGAGGGAGTGAAATGCTGAGCGAGTCTCTGAAACCATATATGGTGTGCAAATTTTCATCCAGAGGCTGAGCTCATCTTTGTGGGAGTTCTCCATAAAGCAAAGGCTAGGATTTTTCTCCCTCAAGTTGAAAGCTGCACTGCTGACATTTGATATTCCTTTTGCCCTGTGCTCTTGTCCTGAGGATCTATCCAGCATATGGGGTCATCTACAAATTGTTCAAATCCTTTGAAGGTTTAATTAAACTTTTCTATACATACAGCTAAATGATGGCTTAGGGCTTACCAGACTGTGTGTTGACCTTTTATGAAAATGTGGTTGAAAGTATCCCAAATAAAGCTGGGCACTGGAGTCTCATTAGAATTTTGTTATTCCTTTAGTGCTCAAATAAACACCATCCTTCTTTTTTAAGAAAAAAATTCAGAGTTACTAAAACACCCAAACTGTGCCCAAACCAAAACAGTACAAGTACAGCAGTATTTTTAATAAAGTCCTTAAAGCCAGACCTCTGTATCTACCTTATTAGTATACACGTCCATTGTGCTACAGAGATTCAGTCAAGAACATCATACCCCAATAAAATCATCTGCTCTTAAATTAATTAATAGCTCAGGATAAGCATGGCAATACAATTTAACTTGTATAGAATCTTTAAAAGAGGACCCTACTATCAATTTGAAAAGCCTCAGCTTTATACTTATGTGTCCAGTTGCTAGAAAATTTCCATGGAAAATTGAAATAAATGTAGGAATACAGTAATGAATACTGAAAATGAAAGAGACATGTTTTTATAAGTTATCTAAAGAAGACTAGAAATGTAGAATTTATATAGTGAATGCAGAAGTATTAGCAAAAAGTGCATTTATTTTGCATGTTAATTAACTCAGTTTCTTATTCAGAAATGTACTTAGTGTTGTGTTTAGTATTAAGCAGATTAACAAAGTCATTAAGAAAATAAAAGCTTGAGCACACAAAGCTTTTCAAGGTTTTTTTTCTGAATGAAAGTCTTTGTACTTTGCTTTCGTCATTCATGAATTGAGAATATTTAAGCTTTGTTATTTCAGTTGTGTAACTGATACACTGATGTATTTTAATATGCATATGCTTATATACAGCAAAGCTGTTTATACTGCTTTAGCTTTATGCAATGAATATCAAGATCCAATTAAGTTTTCCTTCAAACTCCAGATAGCTAGAAGGACAACCATGTAAATATATAATAATTATTTCTATGTATCATTATTAATAAAAATATATACATAATGTTAATAAAATATATTT
>NW_010164296.1:0-5655 GCF_000695765.1 Mesitornis unicolor | reverse complement strand
TAACGTTCTGTGATTTTGTGTGATTCTGTGAGCTCTGTTTCAAAAAGGTCATTTGATCAAAGCAAACAGAGGAAAGGAAAAAAAACCTTAAGTGGGTGATCTTAGTGGGGAATTAACGGATCTGGTTTGACATGATTCATATTTTCTTTGGTTTGATAGTTTGTGCATGGCCTCAGTTGTACACAGAAAGTAAAAAAAAGTTACCTTGACCTTAGAAAAGAAGTAATAGATATTTCAGCATTCACCGAATTCATCTGACTGAACAGCCAAGAAAGCAAAAACATTTATCTAATCAAAGAGATTCAGACTAGGAGTTTACAGCCATTTACTATCATTATTATTTTTAGGCCATGAGGATCCTGTGAGGGTGAGTGCCTTATTGTGCTAGGCAGTGCCCAAACATGCAGAAACAAGCAGCACCTTTCCTCATAGACTACAGTTAAGAAATGAAAGAGGTTTAAAAGATAAAATGATTTAGTCACAGCTAGATCAGGATGAAAATCACTATCTTGTGATTTTCAGGCCCAGGTCAGGCCTAGACCATGTCCCTGAATGAACCGCAGTCTGGCACCTGCCTTTTGCGGTGTGCCCCAGCGTTGTGTGCTGAGGGGAGTGAGGAGGCCAGGGCGGCTCCGTGGCACTGTCAAGCTTTGGCTTCTCTGCATGAGGGAGCAGCAAGGGACAGTTGATCCCAGGAGAAGCTGAGCTTGGTGCTGAGGGTCATGGCCCGGTGTGGACCGGGCACAGCCCTGCAGGGTCTGAATGTCGCAGGCAAAGCAGGGTGCTGGTCCCAGGCAAGGCAAATGATGAGTCAGGTGCAGGGTCCATCCAGGGAGTCCAATCCAGACCAAAACAAAGGTGGTACAGGACACAAAGTACAATGTGTGGCTGCAGGGCCCAACCTGGATAAAAGCTGTCTACAACAAATTTCTGAGAGCCAACCAGGAGGCAAGGCTGGAGACAGGCAAACCAACAACATCTGAAAGGCCAGGGCTAGCCCAAGTGAAGTCCCCGTGCCGATGGGCACACAGAGTGGGTGGAGGCCCCAGGTGAGATTGGCTATTCAGGCCATTAAGGCCTTTTGGTGCAAGTCAGGACCCTGGCATTTGACTTAAACTGCCAGCAGAAAACCATACGTGGTGCCTATTTTGACATGTTCTTGGCTCTCAGGGAAATAGGTTTAGATCATCTAGTTACTTCACTGAGGTTACAGGAAGCAAATATTTAATGGTTCAAGTCTACATTCACTCCAGCCTGGCATAGCTGTGAAGTAGCTCCCTATTCCTTCTCCCTCTGAGTCATATGTCTAGGTTTCTTCCCTATCCCCTTATAGAATAGAGTCATTAAGGTTGGAAAATACCTCTAAGATCATAAAGTCCAATCGTCAACCCAACACTACCAAGCCCACTAAACCATGTCTCGAAGTGCCACATCTACACATTTTTTGAACCCCTCCAGGGATGGTGATTCCACCACTACCCTGGGCAGCCTGTTCTAGTGCTTGACCACTCTTTCAGTAAATAATTTTTTCCTGATACCCAATCTAAACCTCCCCTTGCTGGTACAGGAAGGCACCCAGCATGTTGCTAGGTCACCTGGTTCAAGATTGGATTAAAATCTCTTAACACAGCTTTACTCTGCTAATTAGTTTCCCTGTCTGGACAGGTGAAGATAGGTGGAGCCTGCTACACTAGTGTAGCCCCAGAGGAGATACAGTGGTCATGAATCAATGCGGTTATCGATCCTAATTGTCAAGTAGGTGGGTGGGGAGGCAAGAAGACTGCACTGCCCGTAAACACACAGCCTTGCAAAAGCATGGGTCTAATTAATTCTTCAGTACTCCACACATAATGATCTGGAAGGGGTTTGATTTTCTTTGTTGCTCAGTAAATGCATTGTTGCATTTGCTAGAGGCAAGCCATTGGCCTCGTACTAATTCAATAGCTCACCAGTAACTGTCTTGAGTGGCCACAGGCCTCTTTTATTAGATAGAACTTCAGAAATTTATGTGTCAGAGAAGAATCAGGAGGGCAATCTCCTGTAGCTTAGCACTGATTCTACATATTTATCAGATATGGTAGAGGTCTAACATCACTAGGTAGCCATCATGTAACTGACCCATGGGCCAGTAATAAACAGGTTGTTTAAGAAGTATAGAAATAACTTCAAGAGGACCTAAGATCAAGGAGGAAGAACTCCCCTCTCCTTTCCTCCATTCCTTTCCTTCCAGCAAAGAACTTAGGGTTCTGATGGCTCGCTGCAAACCATCTCTTCTAAAAGAAGATTAGCATGGCTGAACATCAGAACTCAACACTGGGAAAATGGCTAGAGCCTATGTATATCAGTTTTAACTGTGTCATCATTGGGATTTAGCAATAATTGAATAATTTGTATTATATATATTAGTATCACTTTAACTGGAATAATATTTTTGCTGCATTGTAATTGCTCTGTCAAGGCACTAATGAGACTAGCGATAAATTCTTTATTGTGTGTATAAGATACGTTGCTTTAAGTCTATGCCCCTTTCATTGAGTGCAACACACTGACAGCAGGTGTACAGTGATACAAGAGCCACTGATTCCACCTCTGCCAGTGGGATGAACACTAAGCCCTACAATTTTAGAGATGACTGACTTTGCCTCTCTGAGACGCAAGACTTTCTCTTAAAATTGAGCTGTGGAAACATAATAGCTTGTGGGTAGACCTAGTAATCTGAAGTTGGCGTATTGTCTAATTAAAAAAATACTTGGATTGTTCCACAACTCCAGGCATGTTAGTGTTGTAGAGCAGTTTCGTGCCAATTCAAACACATACAGGCAGAAGAATATAGAAAGTCTTAACTGGAATTATGTCTTCAATGTACATTTCCTAACATGTTTGTTGAGGTTATTGTGTGACTAGTAGCTATGCAACCTTTCCTCATTCCTGTTTCCTCATTACTCTGCTGCTGGGCTATATATTTCTGCATTGCTCGTGGACACAGGTTCCTCCTAGGACTGAAGAATAGCATAGGACTAGCATAACTGGTAAGTATCTCAATAGCTTGTATCTATTAAACATTTCAAACGTAGCTTCTAATCTAAAGAGTGTTTTGCTTTCTTTCTCTTTCAGTGCTCTTTAGCAAGAGGTATATCAGATGGATTCCACAGCAGCCTATGCCTCTCTGGTGAAAGATGTTAATTCATTTGAGCTCACAACAAAATACTACCCATGTGAGCTGTTGCTTATAGGAGATGAAGCCTTCCCAGTGCTGGTGAGCACGAACGGGCAAGTGCTGATTGCAGCATCTTATTATGGGAAGGGCCGGATGGTGGTTGTTTCCCACGAGGGAATCTTGAAGAAATCCAAGTATTCCCGGTTCCTCAGAAATGCTGTGGAGTGGCTTAAGCCTTCCCCTGAGGCTCTGGTTGGGGTCCATCGTCATTTGGATTCCCTCTCCCGGCTGCTGCTCAGGGCTGGCACCAAAGTACAGGCTGGGGCACAGCTCAGTCCCTCCCTGGGGGTGTACTGTATGGATGCCTATGACAGCACGCAGGCGAAAGACCTGGTTGACTTTGTAAAGGTGGGAGGAGGGCTGCTCATTGGAGGCCAAGCCTGGTACTGGGCTAGTCAACATGGCCAGGAGAAGGTGCTGTTTGAATTCCCTGGGAACCAGGTGACCAGCGTGGCTGGTGTGTACTTCACTGGCAGCGTGGGACAAACTGGCACTTTCTCAGTGTCCAAAGAAATGCCAAGGATTCCTCTGATCACCCAGTGAGTATTTGAATACTTATTTATTTGTCTTTAGATTGTATATAGTGTTTATTCTGCCTTGAGTTTTCTGCGAAGATCTCTTCTCCCAGTCCCCCAAAAGAAATCACCATGAACAGAGATGGGTGTCCAGGAGTTGAAGATCCTTGTACAGGTTATTGAGAAAATACCTAGAAGCTTGGCTCATGTGATCCATGTTAAAATGGTCAACAGATGACTATATAGGAAGAAACTTGTGGTTGGGTCTAATCTGCAGTGCTATGGCACATTTAACCTTTTTTTCCTCGCTATGTCAATAGCACAGCTATTGGGCTGCTTCCTAAGGTATTTAAATCCTTCCTGATGCAGGACCTGGGACACAGAAGATGATCTTTGTCTTTCCTGCTAGTCTCCTGTGGCATGGTATAAACTTTAAGGCATTGGTAACAGAGTTCTTAGCTTTGTTATAGGGTGTCACTGCACTTCAGAGTGCACTTCAAAGTCCCTGAGAAACATGGGGTAGATACTGTGTGGATCCATGAGGCTTGGATATTGACCACACAGGGACAATAATCTAGCTGTGCAATCCCCACTACATTTATTATGTAGATGCCTGATAGTGATGGCAACTAAACTCAGTGGCATAGGTGATCCTTTCCTGCCCAGTGACGTGAATAGGATAGGATAGGATAGGATAGGATAGGATAGAATGGTTCTGGTGGGAAGGGATCATCTAGTTCAACTGCCTGACTGCTTTAAGGGCAGACCAAAAATTAAAGCATATTATTAAGGGCATTGTCCACTGTCAGGCATGGGGTATCAAGCACCTCTCTAGGATGCCTGTTTCAGTGTTTGACTACACTCTCAGTAAAGAAGTATTTCCTAACATCAAGTCTGAACCTCCCCTGATGCAAATTTGAACCATTCCCCTGGAGAAGAGACCAGCACCTCACTCTCCACTTCCCCTCCTCAGAAAGCTGTAGAGAGCAATGAAGTCACCCCTCAGCATCCTCTTCTCCAAACTAGACAAACCCAAAATCCTCAGCTGCTTCTCATAGGACATGCCAGCCCTTCCACCAGCTTTGTTGCCCTCTGGGTGCATTCAAGGACCTTTTTAAATTGTGGGGCCCAGAACTGCACACAGTACTCAAGGTGAGGCTACACCAACACTGAATGCAGCAGGATCATCACCTCTTTTGACCGGCTGGTTGTGCTGTGTTTGATGCACCCCAGGATGTGATTTGTCCTCTTGACTACCAGGGTACACTGCTGGCTCGTGTTGAGCCTGCTGTCAACCAGCATCTCAGATCCCTTTCTGTAGGGCTGCTTTCCAGACACTCCTCCCAGTTTATACTTGTGCCTCGCATTACTCCATCCCAGGTGCAGAATCTGGCATTTGTTCTTGTTAAATTTCATGCCGTGGATGATTGCCCAATGCTTAATCTATTCAGATCCCTCTTCAAGGTCTCTTGTCCCTCTAGAGAATCAAGAGCACCTTCCAGTTTAGTATCAACAGCAAACTCGCTAATGGTGCATTTGACTCCTGCATCCAGATTATCGATAAATACACTGAACAGAACTGGCCCTAGAATTGAACCCTGAGGGACACTCCTAGTGACTGACCACCAGCCAGATGTAGCCCCATTCACTACAACACTTTGAGCTCTGCTCTTCAGCCCATTCTTCACCCAGTTCTTCTCCCAGTGCAACATGAGCCAGCTTATCTCACAGTTGGACAGCTTGTCCAGAAGGATGCCGTGAGGTACAGTATTAAAAACCTTACTAAAATCCAGAAAAACTATATCCACCGCCTTCCCTTCACCCACTAGGTGGGTGACCTTAGACTATTAGAGTTACAGCATTTTCTTCTCACAGGTCCCTGAAGGTGATGACAACGATCTGGATGAGGGGATTGAGTGCTCC